>NW_026576507.1:92500-94109 GCF_028641065.1 Leucoraja erinaceus | reverse complement strand
ATGGGGGGGAGAGGGCGAGGGGAGGGAGAGAGGAGGGAGAGGAGAGGAGGGAGGAGAGGAGGAGAGAGGGGAGGGAGAGGAGAGGAGAGGGGGAGAGGAGAGGAGAGGAGAGAGGGGAGGAGAGGGGAGGAGAGGAGAGGAGAGTGGTGGGGTGGAGAGGGGAGGAGAGGAGAGGGAGAGGAGAGGGAGGGAGAGGAGAGGAGAGGGAGAGAGAGGAGAGGGAGAGGAGAGGAGAGGGAGGGAGGGGAGGAGAGAGGAGAGGAGAGAGAGAGAAAGGGGGAAAGATAGATAGATAGATAGATAGATAGATAGATAGATAGATAGATAGATAGATAGATAGAGAGGAGAGGGGAGGAGAGGAGAGGGGAGAGGAGAGGAGAGGAGAGGAGAGGGGATGAGAGGATAGATAGATAGAGGAGATGAGATAGATAGATAGATAGAGGAGATAGATAGGATAGGAGAGGAGGGGAGGAGAGGAGAGGAGGGGAGGGGAGGAGAGGAGAGGAGGGGAGAGGGGAGGAGGAGGAGGAGGGGAGGAGAGGAGAGAGAGAGGGAGGAGAGGAGAGGAGAGGGGAGGGCGGTGGGGGCCGGAGGAGAGAGAGGAGGAGAGGAGAGGAGAGGACAGGAGAGGAGATGAGGGAGGAGATAGAGAGAGAGAGAGAGAGAGGGGGAGAGAGAGAGGGAGAGGAGAGGAGGGGGGGCGGGGGGTGGATGTGGAGGGGGAGAGAGGAGAGGAGAGGAGAGGAGAGGAGGAGAGTGGAGAGGAGACGAGAGGAGAGAGAGGGAGAGGGGAGAGGAATGGAGATAGAGGGGGAGGGGAGAGGAGAGGGGAGGAGGGGGGAGGAGGGGGGAGGGAAGGAGAGGGGAGGGGAGGGGAGGAAGGGGGAGGAGAGAGGAGAAGAGAGGGGATGAGAGGAGAGGAGAGGAGAGGAGAGGGGAGAGGAGAGGAGAGAGAGGGGGAGAGAGAGGAGAGAGAGAGGGAGGAGAGGGGAGGAGAGGAGAGGGGGGGAGAGAGGAGGAGAGGAGAGGGAGGAGGAGAGGAGGAGGAGAGGAGGAGAGGGGGGAGAGAGAGAGGAGAGGGGGGAGGAGAGAGGAGGAGGGGGAGGAGAGAGAGGAGAGAAGGAGAGAGGTAAGGTGAGGGAGGAGAGAGAGAAGGAGAGGTAGAGAGGGAGAGAGAGATAGAGAGGATAGAAAGGAGAGAGAGAGGAGAGGAGAGGAGAGGAGAGAAGAGGGGTGGAGAGGAGAGGAGAGGAGAGGGAGAGGAGAGGAGAGAGAGAGGGAGAGAGGGGGAGAGAGGAGGGAGGAGAGAGGAGAGAGAGAGGAGAGAGAGGGAGAGGAGAGGAGAGAGCGCGGGGGGGGGAGAGGAGGAGAGGAGAGAGGAGAGGAGAGCGGAGAGGAGAGGAGAAGAGTGGAGAGGAGAGGGTAGGAGAGGAGAGGAGAGGAGAGAGGGGAGGAGAGAGGAGGAGAGGAGGGAGAGGGAGGGAGAGAGGGAGAGAGAGAGGGGGAGGGAGAGAGAGGAGAGAGAGAGGGAGAGTGGGGAGGAGAGAAGAGAGGGGGTGGGGAGAGAGGGAGGGAAGAGAGAAGAGAGGAGGAGAGGGATAGGAGAGGA
>NW_026576507.1:85000-87500 GCF_028641065.1 Leucoraja erinaceus | reverse complement strand
GAGGAGGGAAAGAAAGGAGGAGAAGAGGATAGAGAGGGGGAGAGAGGAGGAGAGGACGGGAGAGGAGAGAGGAGAGAGGAGGAGAGGAGAGGAGGAGGAGGGAGGAGAGAGGGAGAGAGGGAGCGGAGAGGGGAGGGAGAGAGAGAGGGAGAGAGGAGGAGAGGAGAGAGCGAGAGAGAGAGAGAGAGGGAGAGGAGGAGAGGGGAGAGAGAGAGAGAATTTGTTTCGATTAGTTCACAGAGAGAGAGAGAGGAGGATGTGAAAAGAGAGGAGATAGAAAGAGATAGAGAGAGAGAGAGAGATAGAAAGATATATATATATATAGATAGAGAGAGAGAGAGAGAGAGGAAGAGAGAGAGAGAAGAGAGAGAGGAGGAGGAGGAGAGAGAGAGAGGAGAGGAGAGAGAGAGAGGAGAGAGAGAGAGAGGAGAGAGAGAGGAGAGGAGAGAGAGAGGAGAGGGGGGAGGGAGGAGAGGAGAGGAGAGGAGAGAGAGGAGAGAGGGAGAGGGGAGGAGAGGGAGAGAGAGGAGAGAGGGGAGAGGAGGAGAGAGAGAGAGGGAGGGAGAGGAGAGGAGAGAGGAGGAGAGGAGAGGAGAGGAGAGGGAAGAGGAGAGGAGGAGGAGAGGAGAGGAGAGAGAGAGAGGAGAGAGAGAGGAGAGGAGAGAGGAGAGGGAGAGAGAGGGAGAGGGGGGAGAGGGAGAGAGAAGGGAGAAGGGAGGAGAGGAGAGGAGGGGGAGAGAGAGAGGAGAGAGAGAGAGGGAGAGAGAGAGGAAGAGTGGAGAGAGAGAGAGAGGGGAGAGAGAGAGAGAGGAGAGAGGGAGGAGGGGGGAGAGAGAGGAGAGGAGAGGAGGGGGAGAGAGAGGAGGGGAGAGGAGGAGGAGAGGAGAGGAGAGAGGAGGAGAGGGAGGAGAGAGAGGAGGAGAGAGAGAGAGAGGAGGGGGAGGGGAGGAGAGAGAGAGAGAGAGGAGAGAGAGGGGAGGAGAGAGAGGAGAGGGGAGAGGAGGGAGAGAGGAGGAGAGGAGAGGAGAGGGAGGAGGAGGAGGGGAGGGAGGAGGAGGAGGAGGGAGAGGAGGGAGAGAGAGGAGGAGAGGAGGAGAGGAGAGAGAGAGAGGAGAGAGAGAGAGAGAGGAGAGGAGAGAGAAGGAGAGGAGAGAGGAGGAGAGGATAGAGAGGAGAGGAGAGGAGAGAGGAGGAGAGGAGAGAGAGAGAGGGGGGGGGGGAGAGAGAGGTTGGGAGAGCGTGTCTCTCTCTCTCGGCCCCCCTTCCCCTCTCTCTCTCTCTCTCTCTCTGAGAGGGAGAGAGGGGAGAGGGGGAGAGGGAGAGAGAGAGAGAGGAGAGGAGAGAGGAGGAGGTGAGGGAGAGAAAGAGAAGGGAGAGAGAGAGGAGAGAGGAGAGAAGAGGGAAGAAAGGAGAGGGATAGAGAGAGAGGAGAGGAGAGAGAAGAGGGAGAGAGAGAGAGAGGGGGAGGGGGGAGAGGAGGAGAGGGAGGAGAGGAGAGGAGAGGAGGAGAGAGAGGAGGGGGGGGAGAGGAGAGAGAGGAGAGAGGAGAGGGAGGAGAGGAGAGGGGAGAGAGAGGAGAGGAGAGGAGAGAGAGGAGAGAGGAGATGAGAGGAGAGAGGAGAGAGGGAGGTGGGAGGGAGAGAGGGGGAAGAGGGAGAGAGGGAGAGAGGGGGGGGAGAGAGAGGGGAGAGGGGAGGGAGGGGGGAGAGGAAAAGACGGGAGAGAAAAAAGGGGAGGAGAGGGAGGAGAGGGAGAGAGGAGGAGAGAGAGGGAGAGAGAGGAGAGAGAGGAGAGAGAGGAGAGAGGGGGGGGAGGAGAGAGGAGGAGAGAGAGGAGAGGGGGGGGAGAGGAGGAGGAGAGGAGGAGAGGGAGAGGAGGAGGAGGGAGAGAGAGGAGAGAGAGAGAAGGGATAGAGAGAAAGAGAGAAGGGTGGGAGTAGAGAGGGAGAGAGAAGGAAGGGGAGAGAGGAGGGAGGGAGAGGAGAGGGGAGAGGGGAGAGAGGGAGGGAGAGAGAGAGAGAGGGAGAGAGAGAGAGGAGGAGTGAGAGGAGAGGGGGAGAGAGAGAGAGGGGGAGGAGAGGAGAGAGAGGGAGTGGGAGAGAGAGATCAAGAGAGGAGGGAGGGGAGGATGGAGAGAGAGAGGGGGAGAGGGAGAGAGAGAGAGAGAGAGAGAGAGAGAGAGAGAGAGAGAGAGGGAGAGGGAGAGAGGGAGAGAGAGAGAGAGAGAGAGAGTGGGAGAGAGAGAGGGGGGGAGAGGAGAGAGAGGAGAGGAGAGAGGAGGAGAGAGAGGGGAGAGAGGGAGAGAGAGAGAGAGGGGAGAGAGGAGAGGGAGAGAGAGGGAAAGAGAGAGAGAAGGAGGGAGAGAGAGGAGAGGGAAAGAGAGAGAGGGAGAGAGAGAGAGGAGAGGGAGAGGAGGAGGAGAAGGAGAGAGGAGAGAGGAGAGGAGAGAGGAGAGGAGAGGAGAGGAGGAGGAGAGGAAAAGGGAGGAGAGGAGAGGAGAG
>NW_026576507.1:0-80000 GCF_028641065.1 Leucoraja erinaceus | reverse complement strand
AGGAGTTAATATGGGAGAAGAGGGGGGAGAGGAGAGGGGAGGAGAGGGAAAAGTGTAATTAAGAGGGGAGGAGAGGAGAGGAGAGGAGAGGAGGGAGGGAGATGGAGAGGAGAAAGGGTGGAGAAGAGATGAGAGAAGATGAGAGGGGAGGGGAGGAGAGAGAGGGGGGGAGGGAGGGAGAGAGGAGGAGGGAGAGGAGAGAGAGAGGAGAGGAGAGAGAGAGAGGGAGGAGGAGAGGGGGGAGGAGGAGGAGAGGAGGGGGGAGAGAGAGGGGAGGGAGGAGAGAGGGAGGAGAGGAGGAGGGAGGAGGAGAGAGAGGAGGGGAGGAGAGGAGGAGGGAGGAGAGGGGGAGGAGAGGAGAGGAGGAGAGGGAGAGGAGAGGAGGAGGAGGAGGAGAGGGAGAGGAGAGGGAGAGGAGAGGGAGGAGAGGAGAGGGAGAGGAGAGGAGGGGAGGAGGAGGAGAGGAGGAGAGAGAGAGGGAGGGAGAGGGGAGGAGAGAAGAGGGGAAGGAGCGAGAGGAGAGAAGAGGAGAGGGGAGGAGAGGGGAGGAGAGGAGAGGAGAGGAGGGAGAGGGGGGAGAGAGGAGGAGAGGGAGGAGGGGGAGGAGAGGAGGGGAGAGGAGAGAGAGGAGGGGGAGGGAGGAGGAGGAGAGGGGAGGAGGAGAGAGAGGGAGGGGGGGGGAGGGAGGGGGGGGGGGGGGAGGAGAGAGGGGGGGAGAGGGAGGAGGAGGAGAGGAGGAGAGGAGGAGAGGAGGAGGAGAGGAGAGGGGAGGAGAGGGAGGAGAGGAGAGGAGGGGAGGAGAGGGGAGGAGAGGAGAGGAGAGGAGGAAAGGGTGAGAGAGAGAGGGGAAGAGAGGAGATGAGGGGAGAGGAGAGAGAGGAGAGGAGAGGGAGGAGGAGAGGAGAGGAGGGGGAGAGGAGGAGAGGGGAGGAGAGAGGAGGGGGAGGGGAGAGAGGGGAGAGAGGAGGGAGAGGAGGGAGGGAGAGGAGAGGAGGAGAGGAGAGGAAGAGAGGAGAGGAAGAGAGAGGGAGAGAGGGGAGGAGAGGAGAGGAATGAAGAGGAGAGGGGAGGGGAGAGAGGGGAGGAGAGGAGAGGAGAGGAGAGGAGAGGGGAGAGGAGAGAGAGGAGGGAGAGAGAGGAGGAGAGGGGGAGAGGAGGAGAGGAGAGGAGGAGAGGAGAGAGAGGAAGAGGAGAGGGGAGAGGAGGGGAGGAGAGAGAGGGGAGGAGAGGGGGAGGAGGAGGAGGGAGGAGGGGGAGGAGGGAGAGAGAGGGGAGGAGGAGAGAGGGAGGGGAGGAGGGAGAGGAGGAGAGAGGGAGGGGAGGGGGAGGATAGAGGCGGAGGGAGGAGAGGAGAGAGGGGAGGAGAGGAGAGGAGAGGGGAGGAGAGGAGGAGAGAGGAGGGGGGGGGAGAGGAGGGGGGAGGGAGGAGGAGAGAGGGGAGGGGGAGGGGGGGGAGGGGAGGAGGGGAGGGGAGGGGAGAGGAGAGGGAAGGAGAGGAGAGGAGGAGAGGAGAGAGAGAGGAGAGGAGAGGAGGGGAGAGAGAGGAGGAGAGAGGAGAGAGAGAGGAGGAGAGGAGAGGAGAGGGGAGGAGAGGAGAGGAGAGGAGAGAGAGAGAGAGAGAGAGGAGAGAGGAGAGAGGGGGAGGGAGAGAGAGGGGAGAGAGAGGAGAGGAGAGAGAGGGGGGAGGGGGAGGAGAGAGGAGGGGAGGAGAGGGGAGAAGGGAGGAGAGGAGAGCGGAGAGGAGAGGAGAAGAGAGGAGAGGAGGGGGTAGGCGAGGAGAGGAGAGGAGAGAGGAGAGGAGGGGAGGAGAGAGAGGAGGAGGAGGGAGAGGAGAGGAGGGGGAGGGGAGGAGGAGAGAGAGGAGGAGAGGAGGAGGAGAGGAGAGGGAGGAGGAGAGAGGGGGAGAGGGAGGGAGAGGGAGAGGGAGAGGGCGAGGGAGAGTGAGTGGGATGGGGAGTGGAAGAGAGAGAGAGAAGGGGAGAGAGGGAGGAGAGGGAGAGGGGAGGAGGAGGAGAGGGGAGAGAGAGGAGGGAGAGGAGAGGAGAGGGGGGGGGAGGGGGAGGGGAGAGAGGAGAGGAGAGAGGGGAGAGGAGGAGAGGGAGAGGAGAGGGAGGAGAGAGGGGAGGAGGAGAGAGAGGGGAGAGGAGGGAGAGAGAGAGGGGAGAGGGAGGGAGGGGAGAGAGAGGGGGGTGGGGGAGAGAAAGGAGGAGAGTCTAGGAGGATGGGGAGGAGGGGAGAGTGGGTAGAGAGACAGAGAGGGGGAGGGAGAGGGAAAGGGGAGAATGAGGTGGCAGTGAGAGAGCGGAGATAGAGGGGGTCAGACAGAGAGAGGGGGGAGAGAGAGACAGGGTGGCATAGAGAGGAGAGGAGAGAGAGAGGAGGAGAGGAGAGGAGGGGGAGGAGAGGGGAGGAGGGGGGGAGAGGAGAGAGAGGAGAGAGGAGAGGAGAGGGGAGAGGAGGAGAGGAGAGAGAGAGGAGAGGAGGGAGGAGAGGGGAGGGAGAGAGGAGAGGAGAGGAGAGAGGGAGAGGAGAGAGGGGAGGGAGAGAGAGAGATGGAGAGAGGGAGAGAGAAGAAAGAGAGGAGGAGGAGAGAGAAGGAGAGGAGGGAGAGAGAGAGAGAGAGAGAGAGAGAGAGAGAGATAGCGGAGAGAGGAGGGGGGAGAGAGAGAGAGAGGGAGAGGAGAGGGGAAGAGAGGAGAGGGGAGGAGAGGAGAGGGGAGGAGAGGGGAGGAGAGGAGAGGAGAGAGGAGGAGAGAGAGAGGGGAGGAGGAGGAGAGAGGGGGGAGAGGGAGAGAGGGAGAGGAGAGGAGGGGAGAGGGAGGAGGAGAGAGAAGAGCGGAGGAGGAGAGAGAGGAGGGGAGAGAGAGGAGGAGAGGAGAGGAGAGGAGAGAGGAGAGAGGAGGAGAGGAGAGAGAGGAGAAGAGAGGAGAGGGGAGCGGAGAGGAGAGGAGAAGAGTGGAGAGGGAGAGAGGGGAGGAGAGGAGAGGGGAGGAGAGAGGAGGGGAGAAGGGAGAGGAGAAGGGGAGGGGAGGAGAGGAGAGGAGAGGAGAGGGGTGAGGAGGGGAGAGGAGAGGGGGGAGAGAGGGGAGGGGGGGAGGAGGGAGAGGGAAAGGGGGGGGGGAGGGAGGGAGAGTGGGGAGGAGGGAGGGGGGGGAGGGGGGAGGGAAGGGGGGGGAGGGGAGAGAGAGGGGAGGAGAGAGAGGGAGGAGAGGGAGAGGAGAGGAAGGAGAGGAGGAGGAGAGGAGAGGAGAGGAGGGGGGAGGGGAGAGGAGAGGGGGGGGGAGGAGAGGAGAGGGGGAGGAGAGGGGGGAGGAGAGGAGGGGAGGGGAGGAGAGGAGAGGAGAGGAGGGAGGGGGAGAGAGAGAGGAGGAGAGGGAGAGAGAGGGGAGGAGGGGAGGAGAGGGGAGGAGGGGAGGGGAGGAGAGGAGGAGAGGGGGAGGAGAGGGGAAGGTAGGAGGGGAGAGGAGAAGGGAGGGGAGGAGAGGAGAGGAGAGGAGAGGGGAGGAGAGGGGAGAGGAGAGGGGAGGAGAGGAGAGGGGGAGGGAGAGAGGAGAGGAGAGGGAGGAGAAGAGAGGAGAGGAGAGGAGAGGGGAGGAGAGGAGAGGGATATCGATATCGTATCTAGTAGTTCGACGACTACCATCTGATCTCGGTTCCGCCTCGATGGTTATTGCCAGGGGGAGAGAGAGAGGGAGAGGGGGAGAGAGAGAGAGAGGAGGAGGAGAGGAGGGGAGAGAGAGGAGAGGAGAGGGAGGAGGGGGGAGGGGAGGAGGAGGAGGGAGGAGGAGAGAGAGGAGAGGAGAGAGGGGGAGAGAGAGAGAGAGAAGAGAGCAGAGAGAGGAAGAGGAGAGAGGGGAAAGAGAGGAGAGAGAGAGGAGGCGAGGGAGAGAGAGAGAGGAGAGAGGAGGGAGAGAGAGGAGGGAGGGGAGGAGGAGGAGAGGAGAGAGGAGGAGGAGAGAGAGGAGAGAGGGGAGAGAGAGAGAGAGGAGAGGAGGAGGAGAGGAGAGAGGAGGGGAGAGAGGAGAGAGGAGGAGAGAGAGAGAGGAGAGGAGGGAGAGGGGAGAGGAGGGAGGAGAGAGAGGGGGAGAGGAGGAGAGGAGGAGAGGGAGGAGGGAGAGGGAGAGGAGAGGAGAGGAGAGGAGGGAGAGAGGAGGAGAGGAGAGGAGAGGAGAGGAGAGAGAGGGGAGGAGAGAGAGAGGAGGAGAGGAGAGAGGAGAGGAGAGAGAGGAGAGGGAGGAGGGGAGGGAGGGAGAGGAGGGAGGAGAGAGAGAGGAGAGGAGAGAGAGGAGAGGAGGGGAGGAGAGGAGAGAGGGAGAGGAGAGAGGAGAGGAGGGAGGAGGGGAGAGGAGAGAGAGGGGAGGAAGGAGGAGGAGAGGAGAGGAGGAGAGAGAGAGAGGAGAGGAGAGAGGGAGAGGGAGAGGAGGAGGAGGAGAGAGAGGGGAAGAGAGGAGGGAGGAGGAGAGGAGAGGGGGAGAGAGAGGGAGAGGGAGAGGAGAGGAGAGGAGAGGAGAGGAGAGGAGAGGAGAGGAGAGGAGAGGAGGGGAGAGGAGGAGAGAGGAGGAGAGAGAGAGGGGCAGAGGGGAGAGGGAGAGAGGGAGAGGGAGAGAGGGAGAGGGAGAGAGGGAGAGGGAGAGGTAGAGAGAGAGAGAGAGAGGGAGAGAGAGGGAGAGAGAGGGAGGAGAGGAGAGAGGGGGGGGAGAGGAGGAGAGGAGGAGGAGAGAGAGGGAGGAGAGGAGAGGAGAGGCTGGGTTATGGTCTGAGTGCAGGCAGGTGGGACTAAGGGGAGAATACGTGTTCAGTGCCAACTCTTAGAGGAGAGGAGAGGAGAGAGAGATAGATAGAGAGAGAGGATAAGAGGAGATGGAGAGCAAGGGGAGGAGAGGAGAGGGAGAGAGATAGATAGATAGATGGATGGAGAGAGAGGAGAGGAGAGGAGAGGGAGAGGGGAGAGAGAAGGAGAGAGAAGAGAGGAGAGGAGAGAGAGAGGGAGAGGAGAGAGAGAGGGAGGGGGAGTGAGAGAGACACACACACACACACACGTACACTCACACACACACACACGCACACACACAGTCTCTCTCTCTCTCTCGGCTGGACAGAGAGAGAGAGGGAGAGGAGAGAAGAGGAGAGAGAGAGAGAAGGGGAGAGGAGAGGAGAGGAGAGGAGAGGAGAGAGAGAGAAGGGGGCGCGATAAGGGAGTGAGAGAGAAGGGAGAGAGAGAGGAGAGGAGAGGGGAGGAGGAGAGGAGGGGGAGAGAGAGGAGGAGAGGAGAGGAGGAGAGGAGAGGAGAGGAGGGGGAGGAGAGGAGAGGAGAGGAGAGAGAGAGAGGAGGAGGAGGAGAGAGGGGGAGAGGGAGAGGAGAGAGAGGAGGGAGCGAGAGAGAGGAGAGGAGAGAGAGAGGAGAGGAGAGGAGAGGGAGGAGAGGAGGAGGGGAGAGAGAGGAGAGGAGAGGAGGGGGAGAGGAGAGAGAGAGAGAGGAGGAGAGGAGAGGAGGAGAGAGAGAGAGGAGAACAGAGACAGACAGAGACAGACAGAGACAGACAGAGACAGACAGAGACAGACAGAGACAGACAGAGAGAGAAGGAGAGACAGAGAGAGCAAGAGACAGACAGAGAGAGAGACAGACAGAGAGACAGAAAGAAGAGAGACAGAGAGACAGAGAGAGACAGAGAGACAGAGAGACAGAGAGACAGAGAGAGAGAGAGACAGAGAGACAGAGAGACAGACACAGAGACAGACACAGAGACAGACACAGAGACAGACACAGAGACAGACACAGAGACAGACACAGAGACAGACACAGAGACAGACACAGAGACAGACACAGAGACAGACAGACAGACAGAGACAGACACACAGAGAGACAGACACAGAGACAGACACAGAGACAGACACAGAGACAGACACAGAGACAGACACAGAGACAGACACAGAGACAGACACAGAGACAGACACAGAGACAGACACAGAGACAGACAGAGAGACAGACAGAGAGACAGACAGAGAGACAGACAGAGAGACAGACAGAGAGACAGGGCGTTGCGTCCATTAGGGTACTTGTCTTGTCGGCGTTGTTTCTGTTTGCCATCTTGGCTTCCACTTCTTCGCTTCGGCTTCTTGTCCTTCCACGCCGTGTCCAGGTACCACGTCCACCATTGTAACTGACCCAGAGGTGACGCCAGTTGTCCGCGCCCCTCACCGGGTCCCGCATACTATGCGAGACTGCGTTGAGAACAAACATAACAGAATGGAAACTCTGGGTGCGATTGCCCCCGTCAATGATCCATCTGCCCTGGGTCTCGCCCATGGTTGCAGCAACCAAGAAAAACAAAGATGAAATACGAATTTGCAACAATGCCAAAGATTTAGACACTGCCATTAAACGTCCGAACGACCCGATGCGCGCGCGGTGGAAGATGTCGTGTCCCACCTGGGAAAAGCAACGGTATTCTCAGTCCTGGACGCAAATAACTCATTCTGGCAGATTCCACTCGACCATGAATCCTCCCTGTTGACCATGTTCGGCACACGTTTCGGACATTACAGATTTTTACGCATGCCATTTGGAATGAACTCGGCTAGTGAGGTCTTCCAACGCACCATGGAGCAGTTATTTTCCGGATACCCATGTGTTATCATTGTAGATGACATTCTAGTCACCAGACAGAACGTCCGGGAGCACGACGCAAACGTAACGCTGGGTCTGGGCCGTGCCAGAGCAATCAACCCCAGGTTTAACCCCAAAAATGCAGGTTGTGGGTCCACAAAGTGAACTGTGTGGATCATGTATTCACCAGTGATGGTCTCAAACCAGACCCATCGAGAACCATCGCAATCAACGAGCTGCCAGTTCCCGCGGACGGTTTCTTGGCATGGGAAAGTTCATCCCAAACTTCACTGAACTCTCAGCCCCATTAAGCCAACTGACTGACAAAGCCACAGACTGGTCGTGGTGCGACCACTGACACAGAACGACACTTGGCACAGATTGAGAAGGAACTACTAGCTGTAGTCTTTGCCTGCAGGAAATTCAATGACTTTCTTTTTGGGGACCCTGTCGCTGTTGAAACTGACCACCAGCCGCTGGTCTGCATTCTGAACAAGCTGATACACACCGCCCCCTACGCGCCCTTCAACGTATGATGATCGTATTACAAAAGAACGACATTAGACTGGTTTACAAATGCGGAAAAGATATGCAGTTAGCTGACACTCTGTCACGGGCTCCATGCGTCCGTCACCTGCGAGAAACACCTGTCGGATGATGGTTTAGTTGTTACGATGGTCTCCTATCTCCCATCCTCGTGTCTGGACGATCTGGCAGCAAAAAAACAGCTGCAGACGACACTCTACACTCACTCTCCTCTGTCACCCGACACGGATGGCCAGACAAGCAACAATAGGCTACCGGCCCTGATTCGCCCATTTTACCCTGTTCATGATGAACTGATGCTTCAGGAGGGCATCGTGGTGAAAGGACACAAGGCAGTTGTTCCTGCATCTCTGCAAAACAAGTATTACGATGCCATCCACAGGGGTCATCCCGGTGCGGAGGCAACCGTTCTGAGGGCAAAGAGTATGTTCTTCTGGCTTGTGCATGAGAAAGTCTAGTCCTGTGCGGTGTGCAACAGCCTAAAACCCCTGTCCCACTGTACGAGTTCATTCCAAGAGCTCTCCCGCGTTTTCCCCGATTCGAACTCGGAGATTTACGGTATTGGCCACTCGTCGGTACTCGGGGCTCTCGTGGACATTATTCAACATGTTGAAAAATCTTCACGAGTCTTCCCGTGCTTACCTGCCATTAGCGAGTCTTCCCGAGTACCTGCCGTTAGCATTACGAGCCGCTAAGAGACGTCCCCGAGCTCCGACGTACCCGCTACATTCATTCTCCGTCTCCACGAGTTTGATTTTTTTTAAACTCGGGAGAGCTCTTGGAATGAACTTGCACCATGGGACAGGGCTATAACGCCACACCAACCCAAACAGCCCCTTCTCTCGCACCCCACACTTGACTTGCCAGGGTCTACAGCTGCAACTGACATTTTCGAGTGGCATGGCAATCAGTACCTGGTCCTGGTCGACTCGTATTCCGGATGGTTCGAGATCGACCTACTCCGCAGTCCCAACCTGTTGAAAAGCTGGCACGCCACTTTTCTGTCCACGGGTCTCCCGTCCATCTTCTCTCCGACAATGGCGGCCAATTCACCAGTCAGCGTTTCAAGAACCTCGCTAAACGCTGGGATTTTCGCCACATCACCCGCAGCCCAATGGATTGGCCGAACGTGCGGTGAGAAGTGCTAAACAAGTGATGGAACAGTCCCATCAGGCCGGTTCTGACGTATATCTCAACTTACTTAATTTACGGAACATTTCCCGTGATCCGATTCTGGGTTCCCCTGCCCAGCGCCTTGTGTCAAGGCAGACTCGCACTATGCTACTTCTATAGCAAAACAGATGTTGCAACCACAAACTCGTGCCCCCGCGGTGATCCAGGCAAAACTCCAACAGCAGCGCGATACACAGAAAAAATACTATGACAAGTCAAGCACACCGCTTCCACCTCTAACCAAGGGACGGGATGTCTGCCTGCAAGCTACAACCTTCAAGGCACTGCTCCTGCGCAGCGCTCTTACCTGGTCAGTGTTGATGATGTCACCGACAGACCTTCGCCTGGTCAAAGAGCCAGTCCCTCCTCAACACTATCCCACAACTGCCTGCTGATCCCGGACCAGGCGCTTTGCTTTGCCTGCTGGTTCGGTCTCCATCCTCACCCTCAACACCTGCGGTATCACTCCCTTCTCCTATTCAATCTCCGGTGAAGGGAGAAAATGGTGGATACCGTACGCGCGCACAGGTCACGTCTGCAGGCCGAATCCAAAATAACTTTGAACTGTCTTCTCACTTGCTGCTCCCAGTGCCCAGTACATAAAGTAAAGTGTACTCCCCTCATATTGGGTTTTTTTCTATATACTCCACTATACGTTTATTTAATTATAACCATATAATAACCATATAACCATATAACAATTACAGCACGGAAACAGGCCATCTCGACCCTTCTAGTCCGTGCCGAACACATAATCTCCCCTAGCCCCATATACCTGCGCGCAGACCATAACCCTCCATTCCCTGCCCATCCATATAACTATCCAATTTATTTTTAAATGATAAAAACGAACCTGCCTCCACCACCTTCACTGGAAGCTCATTCCACACAGCTACCACTCTCTGAGTAAAGAAGTTCCCTCTCATGTTACCCCTAAACTTCAGTCCCTTAATTCTCAAGTCATGTCCCCTTGTTTGAATCTTCCCTACTCTCAGTGGGAAAAGCTTTCCACGTCAACTCTGTCTATCCCTCATCATTTTAAAAACTCTATCAAGTCCCCCCTTAACCTTCTGCGCTCCAAAGAATAAAGCCCTAACTTGTTCAACCTTTCTCGGTAACTTAGTTGCTGAAACCCACGCAACATTCCAGTAAATCTCCTCTGTACTCTCTCTATTTTGTTGACATCCTTCCTATAATTAGGCGACCAAAATTGTATACCATACTCCAGAATTGGCCTCACCAATGCCTTGTACAATTTTAACATTACATCCCAACTTCTATACTCAGCTCACTGACCAGCTATAGTTTGCTTCTTTAAGAGGAAGGATGTAGATTCACCATATTAATAGAATAGAATAGAATGCCTTTTATTGTCATTCAAACAGACAAGGTTCGAACGAAATTTCATTCCTGCAGTCATGACATTACAAAAAAAAAAAACAAGACACACACTTAACACAATTTACACAAACATCCATCACAGTGAATCTCCAACAACAACTCACTGTGATGGAAGGCAAAAGTCTTATCAAATCTCTGCCAATGTAACCTTCATCTCATATACTATGCATGACACACATTCCGCCGTGCTATGTAATCCAGTCCGGGACTGGAGTAAGGAATGCATGTACTGATAACAGCCCTGCTTGTCCACAGCTCGGCAGTCTGCAAGGTGATACTAGTGCGGTAGTGTGTATTATTCTCTTGCATACGTTTTTAATAAAAGCCTTGTGTGGTTCACCTAATACTTTTTAATGGAGTGATTACAAAACAATCTTCAAGTGATCTTATCTTCAATCGACCAAAGGTGGATATATCATCAAAGTCTGCCTTTGTTTGGAGGTGACTGCTGAGATATGTATTTGTAATCTAGGGTCCCACTGTGCACCTTCATTGCCAAAGGGCAGAGTTGTACAATGGGTGGACAGGTGGGTCGATGGTATCTGAATGGTAGATGTGGAGGAAGGAACTGCAGATGCTGGTTTACACTGGAGATAGACACAGAATGGTGGAGTCCCTGAGCGGCAGGCAGCATCTCTGGAGAAAACCAGACTGAAGATAGGTCTCGAGCCAAAATGTCACCCATTCCTTTTCTCCAGAGATGCTGCCTGACCCATTCAGTTACTCCAGCATTTTGTGTCTATCTTCTGAATGGTACATGTTTGCTTTAAGGCCCATGGTATGGTATGCCTCCGTGGGCTTCAGGGTAACTATGGTGAAGAAGCCAATATCCAAGCTATATCGAAGGTTACACAAAAAAGCTGGAGAAACTCAGCGGGTGCAGCAGCATCTATGGAGCGAAGGAAAACGTTGCCTATTTCCTTCGCTCCATAGATGCTGCTGCACCCGCTGAGTTTCTCCTCCTTTTTTGTGTAACCTTCGATTCTCCAGCATCTGCAGTTCCTTCTTAAACTCCAAGCTATATCTAAACTGATTGAGACATATATTCATATACTAACATAACTACACTTAAACCTAATTCACTTATTCACTAATGCATTCACACCCGCATAAAAACTCATGTACACAAACACAACACTCTCACACACTAAGAGCCCAAAATGCATCACCATGTATATATTTATGCATAAACACACGATAAAACATAGATATTTTGATTTTACCTGAAGTTGGTAGTCATGAAGTGAAGTCACGCCCATTGCAAGATGTGACCAAGCCAGTGGATTTGATGTCAATGCTATTGCTATGAATGGAGCGATGTAACATCGTAGACACTGCACCTTTCATCCCTTTCAAAGTGGAATTGAAGCTCCATCATTGGGAGAATAGTTATCACACCACAGCCACGGGAAAGGAAGGAGGGCAACACAATGCTATTCGCAGAGACATGAGTTAAGAGATCTGCGTTCTGATGTAAAACCATTCTGCTTGTTATCTAGTGAGGGAATCGAGAACCAGAGGACATGGGTTTAAGGTGAAGAGGGAAAGATTTTGTTGGAATCTGAGGGGTAACCTTTTCACACAAGGGTGGTGGGTGTATGGAAAGAGTAGTTGAGGCAGGGACATGAGAACATTTGCAACATTTTAGAAACAGTTAGACAGGGACATATCTGCGTTCTGACATCACAACATCTGATTGACACCATTCACCAAATTCCAATAACCAAAATATTTTCCATCCTCTTTCATTGTTTGAAATGATTTGGTTTTATGCATTTCAGACATCATCTCCGGCAGATCATCATCCTGCAATCTGTGCCTTGCCATCTACTCTCCCACATTCATAAGCATACATTACATTCACACCATGCACTCAGATACAGACCAGCATACATTCACAAAAAAATCTCCCTCGGAAAAGGCAGGTTCACGATCAAGGACTCTCACACAGATACTTATCAACAGCATTACACAAATTTACAAATTCATTCACAAACTAAACTACAGACTTATGCGTAATCACACACATTGATTTGCATACTCACTTTCACACCAGCATTATAAGTTCCAAGTTACGTTGCTTGTGACATGCATCAATTGGTACAGTGAGATTTGAATTACCATACAGCCAGACGAATAAAATGAACACATTACACGATAGAATTTACCATGAATATCCCCCACACAGTGGAATCAACGTTTCCCACTGTGAGGGAAGGCAGTAAAGTTCAGCCATCTTCCTCTTTGTACACACACATGCATACCTCCATTGACAAAAACTGATGCAGATACATTCTCAGTACTGGAGTCATGAACATACACTCACAAATTCACCGAATCGAACACTAGTTCACACACACTCACATTTGCTCAACATGCACAAGCAAACTGATGCACACATACTCAAATCGACTCTTTTACACACACACACAAATGCAATCCTACACACAGGTGGTCTCACTCACAGACACAATACAAAATCACGCAGTGAAAACTCATCTCACGCACACAGACTGTGTGTAGGAAGGAACTGCAGATGCTGGCAATCCTTTTTCAGGCTCTGCCCCGAAACGTCACCCATTCCTTCTCTCCACTGAGTTACTCCAGCATTTTGTGTCCATCTTCACGTACACACTAACTCATTCATGTAAGGAATTTGTCTCTCACACAAACATTTACACTGCAGGAATACACAAATATACAAAAACAGATTTGCACGCAGTCTTTCACAAATTAACACATGCAAACGCACATGAATATATTGCCAACATAAAGTTCATAGACATTAGACGACAAAGATAGGCTGGTTCGCTCACTGTCAGGTTAGTGTAGAAAGACTGCATCATAAACAAGGGTTTCAAATAGCCACACACAAGCCCACACAGTAGTCACCGCACAAGTCACATCTTCACAAACACTCTCACTTACACACTCGGTTACACATATTCACACATAACCACAAATTCAAACCATCTTTTCACAAACAAACATTTCAGAAATATTTAGACAGGTACATGGGCAGGAATGGTTTAGAGAAATGTGGGCCAAATGCAGGCAGGTGGGACTAGTGTGGATGGAACATGTCGGCTGCTGCGAGCCTGTAAAACCCCAGTCCCACGGTACGAGTTCATTCCAAGAGCTCTCCCGAGTTTGCCCTGATTCGAACTCGGAAATTTACGGTAATGGCCGCTCGTCGGTACTCGGGGCTCTCGTGGACATTTTTCAACATGTTGAAAAATCTTCATGAGTCTTCCCGTGCTTACCTGCCGTTAGCGAGTCTTCCCGAGTACCTGCTGTTAGCGCTACAAGCCGGTGAGAGACGTCCCCGAGCTCCGACGTACCCGCTACATTCATTCTCCGTGCTTACCACGAGTTTGGTTTTTTTTTTTAAACTCGGGAGAGCTCTTGGAATGAACTCGTACTGTGGGACAGGGGTTTTAGCTGGGCCGAAGGGCCTGTTTCCACCCCGTAACATTCTATGACTGACATTCAAAGTTTGCACACAAACCTTCAATTTTCTTGACTATATTGACGATAACACACTCACCCGGGACATAAAAGGAGGTGATGTGTAGGAAGGAACTGCAGATGCTGGTTTAAACTGAAGATAGACACAAAAAGCTGGAGTAACTCGGAAGGCTGTGGAAGCCAAGTCAATGGATATTTTTAAGGCAGAGATAGACAGATTCTCGATTAGTACGGGTGTCAGGGTTTATGGGGAGATGCAGACGAATGGGATTAGGAGGGAGAGATAGATCAGCCATGATTGAATGGTGGAGTAGACTTGATGGGCCGAATGGCCGAATTCTACTCCTGTCACTTATGAACATTAAGTAAGATTCGCATGCATTCATTCATTAATTCATTCATTCATTCATTCAGTAGGCACAAAAAAACAGCCTCACTCACACTCACACCATTGACCCACACAGTGTTAAACCCCTGTCCCACTTTCATGACCAAATTGGCGACCTCTGCCGAGTTTGCCCTTGACTCATACTCGCAGCATGGTCGCCACGTGGTCTTCGTAACTCTTCTTCATGCTCGTGAGTGGTCTCCGCGTACTCGTGGCCTCAAGTAGGTCGCGCCGTTTTTTTTCCCAGCCTGATAAAAAGTGTCCACGAGTAAAAAAAAAAAAAAAGGTTGGCGTGGAACAAATGGATACTTTTTACTTGTAGGTAGGTCGTAGATAGTTGTAGGTCGGTAACTTGCATGAGAAAAAAAAATGCAAACATGACATAATTTTATCATGTAATCATTTTCCATCGTAGCTAGTCGTAGTTGGTCTTACGTGTGGAAGACTGAGGTCGAGGGGGGTCGTAGGAGGTCATAGACATAATCGTAGGAGGTCTTTTACTTCGGCGAGTCAACACGACCGTGACATTTTTTCCAACTAGTCTAGGGTCTTCTAAACTCGTGGATTAGGTCGTCCAAGTGGGACAGGCCCTTTACACTGACGAACAGGTTCTTACAAGATTAGATGCAATCACACACACACACACACACACACACACTTATAAAAGAATATAGACTCAAAGTAGCAACACAGATTCACATTTCACACACCTACTGCCAAAGAGCAAGTACACATTTACGAATACTCACATCATCTCATTCCTGCACACACTATCAACCCTCATGCATCATGTATTGAAGTACGCAACTCACACTTAAGGGCCAGTCCCACTTACGCGATTCTTTTGGCGACTTGCCAGCACCCGTCATAGTCGCGCGGCAGGTTGCCGAAAATGTTCAACGTGTTGAAAATGTTAAAAATCCAGCGGCGATCAGAAAAATGGTACGATTCTAGCGATCTAAGGCAGCAACTCTACCGCTGATCCAACCTGTAGATGCCGTGAAAGTTGGTGGTGTTGTGGACAAACACACCCACACACACACACTTGTCAGTTGCTACAGCAGGATATAGCTCAGATTGGGAAGTTGGGGAGAACATTTGCAGGTGGACTTTAAGGCTGACAAGTATGAGATGGTACATATAGTCAAATAGGGGTAGGAGATATACAGTAAATGGTTGGACACCAAGGAGCGATGATGATCAGAGGGACCTCTGGCAGGGTTGTACTGTTGATGTTTAGGTGACGGAGCAGTCAAACACGGGCGACATTTAAAGGGGGGAGAGGGGGTTGGGGGGGGGGGGTGGGGGGGGAGGGCAAGCTAGTCTCTGATGAGGGTCAAACACGATTGTACTAGTTAAACACTGGGATGTAGTGATAGGTTAATCATATATCCCAGTGTATAACTAGTACAATAAAAGATACAATACGTACTTTAATAATATGACAAAATATTGCAGTTGCACTCACTGACCATCATGAAATATAATTATCAAGCAAGTAAAGAAAAATACTGTGATCATGTATTTTCACAGAGGTGTCGACCAGCCAGCAACTCACCCGACTCTCCTGCAGCTCTGGCACACACACGCATACACACACTCACACTCGCACTCATACCCTCACACACACACTCACACACACTCCTCAATCACACACACACACCCACTCCTCAATCACACACACACACCCACTCCTCAATCACACACACACACACACACTCCTCAATCTCACACACACGCACCTGCAATGGACCCCAATATTTCACCGATTGGAATAATACTTGATGCACTTGCAGCACAGAATGGGGAGTAAGGTGGCGAAAAATCATAGCACTATCGGGTACAGTTTTTGCACAAATTTAAAAACAAAGCAAACCGGAAGAGGACAAGATGAGAGTTTTAGTAATAGTATAGAAGATAGATAACTCACTCAGTCACCCCTCCTCCCTTCACCTCCCCCCCCCACTCTGCTCCTTGTCATTCACACACACACACACACACAGACTCACTCATTCACACACACAGACTCACTCATCCACACACACACACACCCACTCCTCAATCATACACGCACACACGCGCTCGCTCGCACACGTGCAATGGACCCCAACTCTACTTCATTCAATGCCAGATCCACACCCTCAACAAACGCTCCTTGACACGCCCGTCCGCAGCTCCACCACTGGACCGCGGCACCGCCTGTCTGATCACCATGAGGAGCAGCAGCAACATCCACCGCCTCTCCGACCCTCACCACCTTCCCGGCCAAACCCAGGCCCGGACACCGAAACTGCCGCCCGCAGCTGCCAAATCTCACCGCCTTCGCGGGCAGGGCCACCGCGGCCACTGTCGCCGACCTTCACTGTCTTCAGAAAGCTACCGATGCTGCTGCCCGTATCTCTACTACAGCCCCCCACGGGATTCCAGCAGCGACTCCGCCGACCCTCGCCTCTCCTCCGGCCACCAGCGGGCCGGAGCCGTCACCTGACCAGAGTGCCAGGCCCACAACCTCCACCATGCAGACAGCACGCAGTCCGACTCTGCTGGGTCCTAGCAGCTCCCATGCTAGGGGGGGGGGGGGGGGGGTGTGGTGGGGGGGGGGGGGGGGGGGATGGGGTGTGTGGGCTCAGTGGCTACCGGCCCCGGTTCCGACCGCACTCACCGGCTCCAGGATCCGGCTCCGGACTCACTCACCGGCTCCCATCCCCGGCTGCACTCAGCGGCACCTGGCTTGTCGTGGTGGTCACTGCCCCCGCTCCCAGAATGCAGCCCCTGGCCATACTCCCCTCCTTCAGCTTTATTCTCGCTGCTGGTGATTGACAGCGGGTGCCGGAATGGGCGCCGCCGTCCTGGCGAATAATAGACCTATAACTTTTGTAATATTTCACCGATCGGAATAATACTTGATGCACTTGCAGCACAGAATGGCGAGTAAGGTGGCGAAAAATCATAGCACTATCGGGTACAGTTTTTGCACAAATTTAAAAACAAGGCAAACCGGAAGAGGACAAGATGAGAGTTTTAGTAATAGTATAAAAATTAGATAACTCACTCAGTCACTCTTCCTCCCTTCACCTCCCCTCCCCCACTCTGCTCCTTGTCATTCACACACACACACACACTCATTCACACATGCACACGCACTCATTCACACACGCACATGCACTCATTCACACATACCCTCACACCCACATACAAACACTCACTCACACACACTGTCTCACACACACACATCCACACGCACATCCGCACGCTCAAATGAACTGTACTTTATTCAATGCCAGATTCACACCCTCAACAAGTGCTCCTTGACACGCCCGTCCACAGCTTCACCACTGGACCGTGGCACCGCCTGCCTGACCACCATGAGGAGCAGCAGCAACATCCACCGCATCTCCAACCCTCACCACCTTCCCGGCCAAACCCAGGCCCGGACACCGAAACTGCCGCCCACAAAGCAAACCGGAAGAGGACAAGATGAGAGTTTTAGTAATAGTATAGAAGATAGATAACTGACTTAGTCACCCCTCCTCTCTTCACCTAAAATGCCAAGTAACAGCAGAACGTGTTAAATATACAGTGTGTAAAATGAATGTTTAAAGCCTCCTGTAGAGGCTGCTGCTGCTGAAGCAAAAACGTGCTTTAAATAACATCCAACAAACACACTCACCATAGACAGAGCAGCTCTCCTGAATTATTCAACGGCGCCTGCACTCAGCGCCATCTTGATGTCACCCTCTGAGTGAGCCACAACACTTCTGGGTTTTATAGCCCCTCCCCCCTGCCGCCAGCGGGGGCAGCAGAGAGAATGGTGAAATTTTTTTAAACATTAATATCTCCCAGATTTAGCATCGATGGGAAAAATCCTCCACTCCAGTCCGGCAGAAGGGAGCTTGGAGCGAGGTGGCCAAAAATGACGACCGTACGTGGTGGCACTCTCTCGGAAATCACATCGCAGTGAGTCAAAAGCGGTCAAGATCTTACTTTTAGTAATATAGCTAGAAGACAGATAACATCGACTACAGATGCACATAAACAGTTACACAAACCTGAAACATTACCCATTCCTTCTCTCCAGAGATGCTGCCTGCCCCACTGAGTTACTCCAGCATTTTGTGTCTATCTTCGGTGTAAACCAGCATCTGCTGTTCCCTCCTTCACAAACCCAAGCTGAATACAAGCTCACCAACAGGCAGAGCCATAGATGCAAGGATAACGCACAGCTACGTACTACTACAAGGACAATACGTACACTATCACACTGACGACACTAATGACCATATTCACAATGCATATCACATGCACACCTGTAAATAATCTTGCATGGCCTCCATACATAAATCTGTTAATACAAAGACTACACACTCATTCACGTATAATATCACACAACAGAACATACTGTATAATCTCACACAGATTGAATAGACACACACACACACACACACACACACACACACACACACACACACACACACACACACACACACACACACACACACACCACACACACACACACACACACACACACACACACACACACACACACACACACACACACACACACACACACACACACACACACACACACACACACACACAAAATGGTGGAGTAACTCAGTGGGTCAGGCAGCAGCTCTGGAGAGAAGGAATAGGTGACATTTCTGGTCAAAATTGAATCAGAAGAAGGGCCTGTCCCGCTTATTTGCGCGTTACGCAGGTAGCGGGCAAATATTTTGTGAATCCCAAAATCCTGGGGCTCGCGTGCAACTGCGCGTCACTGCCTACACCACCGCGACTGACTGAGGCACTCAACACCTCCGGGTTTTATAGTCCCTCTGGAAGGGGCGTGGCCTTCAGGAGCGAGAACCTCAACATTATTTAAAGACTGATAACTCTTTTATTTTTCGTCGATGGGAAAAATCCTCTTGTCCTGCGCAGCGGAGAGGGACTCTGAGTAAGATGGCCAAAAAATCACAGCCGTAAGTGGCAGCGATTTTTCTAAAATAAATATACAGGAAGTGGTTGTGACGCGTAAATGATGTAGCGTAAATGATGCACAAATGATGCCCTAGTGGTTCATGGTCCTTGACTCAAAACGTCACCTATCCCTTTTCCCCAGAGTTGCTGCCTGACCCGCTGAGTTACTCCACCATTTTGTGTCTATCTACACGTAATCATATAGGTTTAGATTATATCTACACATAATCTCATACTGAACTCACACACACACACCCTCACTCACACCCACCCACACACACACCTGCAATGGACCCCAACTCTACTTCATTCAATGCCAGATCCACACCCTCAACAAACACTTCCTCACCTACCTGGACTCAGATAAAACACACATATTCAACTCATTCATAATTTGTGAGATACAAATTATGCATGGAAACAAACATAGATACACACACACATGAAACACACAAGAACACGCACTCAACAGACACACACACACACAGCCCACACACATTCTCACACCACACGCACACACCCACACACATCACCCATATCACCCACACACACACCACCCACACACATCACCCACACACACACATCATCCACACACACACAACACACACAGCAACCACCCACACACCACCCACCCACACACACACCACACACACACACACACAGTACCCACCCACACACAAAAAACCACCAACACAAACACACACACACACACACAACCCCCCCCCACACACCCAACCCCACACACACACCCAATCCCACACCCCATACCACCCACACTCACCCCACCCACACACACACACACACACACTCACCACACACACACACCACAGACACCACACTACACACACACACACACACGCACACACCTACACACACACACAAACACACACACACACACACACACACACACACACACACACACACACACACACACACACACACACACACACACACACACACACACACACACAAACACACACACCCACCCACATACACACACACACACCACCACACACACACCACCCACATACACACACACCACCCACACCACCCACCCCCACATGCACCTACACACAAACAGCACCCACACACACCACCTACACACACACACCACTCATACACACCCACACACCACCACACACACACATCACCTACACAAACACTTACACACACACGCTACACCACCTACACATATTCACACACACAACACACCGCACACACACCACCCGCACACACACAAACACAGTACCCACCCACAGAGACACACACACACCACCCAGACACACCCACACACAAACCACTCACACACACCCACACACACACCACCCACTCTCACACACACAAAAACCCACACACACACACTGCCCACTCACACACCACCCATGCACACACACACACAAACCCACACACAGACCACCCACACATAATGTACACACACACACATACACTCCACCCACACAACCTTCACACACACCACCTACACACAGATGTGCACACGCACACACAATTTCACACCAGCAAAAAACCATCCACAGGTAGTTCACACTCAATGATTCAAGCTGTTTTCAAGTTTACACGCGCCAGCATTCTCCCGGAGAATCACATGCAGAATCTCAGTCATAACATTCATTCATCATTGATGAAAACATTAGCGAGGCAGTGGTGCTGGTTTCGGCCGGGCACGGTGACGGACGCGCCGCACGTCTCCGTCCTCCATGCAGCTGGCAAGCACATGCATCTTCCATCAACGTCTTGATTGGCCGCATGTGCAGACGTGGCGCCGACGGACGAGATGCCGAAGCAAAGAAGTCGAAGCCAAAGAACCGAATGGAAACGAGGCCGAAACGCCAATAAACTGAAAGAGTACGAAGGCTGACATTTTGCACTTTTCCGAGCAAGGGCGGAAATCGCCATCAAAACACAATTCCTCGGAGGCTTCAGCTGTGGGCCCTGTAGACGGTAACATCGGGAGCTGACCTGGTTGGTGACCAACTCCGAAGTCCAGCAACAGCAGCTTCATCCGCCCCGAATCATGGGGCTTGAATTGGCCCGTTCGCGGGGCCTTTCTTCGCCCGGCGAGGCTTAAAATCGGCCGGCGGGGATTTGGGAGCATCGATCGCCTCAATGCAGCAGTTTAATTTTAAGCTGCGCCGGGCGATGAAAGGCCCCGAGCCCTTAGAAAGCGTCTGATACCCGCTTGAATCTTTCAAAAGTTACAATATGATAAATAACGCTTAAACAAATAAAACTGAAGCAAATAAAGGCAAACAAAAGAACCAACGTTGGAGGGAAGAGAGAGAGAGAGAGAGATGGGACAAAAATACTAAATAACGTGAGTGACCTGAATGAGGGACTTACCTGCAAGCCAGCAAGGAAACCCGTTCGACCGGAGCCCTTAATGACCTGACCCATTTAAATCCGATACCCGTTTAAATCTTTCCCAACACCCAATTAGTTCAAATGGTAATTCTACCCACATCAGACAACTTTAAGAAATTCTCCGTGAAAACCTTTAGTAATACTTGAAGATCAAAACACAATTGGTGACACATCGTGTTAATACGATGTTAATAGAGACATTTAACGTGCTCAATAGCGACCCCCCACTGTCTTGCGGAAAGCGGAGATTTTAATAGATTTTATTTCACCGAATTTCGAAATCCAGATTAAAAAACATGGGGGGGGGGGGGGGGGGGGGGGGGGGGATTGTCCCTCACCTTTCAAAACATAGGAGGGACGTCCCCCATCCCCCTGTACTCCCGGGATTTCCGCCCAACGTTGTACACCATGTACTCCGTCTTCTTGGCATCGAGGTGGAGGCCCACTTTCTCGCACTCCATCTTGAACCTGCCGAGCAGCTTCTGTGCCTCCTCCCTAATCTGGTCTGGCAGCGAAGTCCAGGTCTGATAAGTTGACTGGCGCGATTCGTCTCAAACGCCTTGGGGTGATTGTAAAGCCGAGGTCCCTGTAAGACCCCCGCGAGGATCTCGCGGTCTCTCTCCTCGTCTCCTTAGAGCAATTGAGGATATGTACTTGGGCACCACGGGCAAGGGTTGTGTGAGAGGGGGGTGTGGGGGTTTGTGGGGGTAGAAGAGGGGTGTACGTGGGAGGGGGAGGAGGGGTGTGGGTGGAGGGAGGAGTGTGGGGGAGGGGGAGGGGGGTTGCGGGGCAGGTGTGTGTGGGGGAGGGGAGTGTCGGGGAGGAGATTGTGGGGGGGGGGGTTGGGAGAGGGGGTGTGGGCTTACCGATTCCCGGCCCCTACTCTGACCGCACTCCTGGCTCCGGCTCTGGACTCACTCAACTGCTCCAGTCCCCAGTGCCCGGCGCGCTTCACATCCCCCGCCCGCGAACACAGCCCGCACTCCGCTGCTTCAGCTTTATTCTCGGCAGCTTCTGCATGGGCGGCTTCTGGATGTGCTCATGGACTCAGCCCCGCCTCCGGGGGTTTATTCTCCAGCGGGTGCCAGAAGCAGCGTTACCTTCAAGGTGACTGACGGGCGAGAAGACCAATCTGCTGATCTCATGATTTTTTAAACCTTCATAACTTTTTTTAATCTTCCACCGTTCGGAACAAAACTTGGTGCGCTTGGAGCAGAGGAGAACGGTGAGTAAGGTGGTGAAACAACCCTAGCGATATAGGGTGCCGAGTTTGTGCAAATTTAAAAACACCGCAGACCGGAAGTGGTCAAGATGAGAGTTTTAGTAATAGTATAGAATGAAGAAACAAGTATAGAATGTGACATGCACTACAAACACTGTCACACTAAATAATCTAACCTGGATATCTACAGATATTGTATTGTATTGTATTCAAATTTATTGGCCTTACAGGCAGTATCATAAAAAAAAATAAAAGTAATAATAAATAAATAATAAAACAGATTAAAAATAAAATTGAAATTGAATTATAAAAAAAAAAAAAAAAAAAGCACAAACACAGAAAGTCCACGACACAACATAACATAAATGGCACCAAGGTGAGGATGGCACCATAGTCCAGCCAGCCTCCCCTCCGTGTTCATCCGTGGTCGGGGCCTTCCGAGCACCCGCAGTCGCCGCCCCGGGTGGCCCGATGTTCAGGCCCTCACGCCGGGCTGGTGGAACGCCGACGCCGCACCCCGACGGTGAGCATCCTCCTCGTCAGTGGCCCGGACCTCCTAATCAGCCGCCTCCCGCTGCCGGAGTCTGCAGCTCCCGAGTCCGCAGGCCAAGCCGGGCAGAGTCGCAGGACCCCACGCTGTCCATCAGCGCCGCCCGCATTGGGAGCTCCGCAAACCGCAGCTCCAGGATGTCGGTGCAGCAGGTCCAGCACTCGGGCTTCAGACGGCGACCCCCGGTAAGGCATCGCCAGCCCCGCGATGTTCCAGCGCTGTCCCGCCGCTGCTGGAACTCCGGCGATCCCGGCAGGAAAGGCCGCGCCAATCCAGGTAGGTAGGCCGCTGTGGGGGGAGGGGGGAGGGGCGAGGACGCGACTCGAATAATAGTCGCGTCCTCACCAGGAAGCGGCTGAAGGACGGTATCCCCCGCACCGTGCCCTCTTCCCCCACATAAAAACACCAAAAAAAACACAAAAAAAACACACTTTTACATAACTAAATAAACAAAGATATCTCACACTGACTACAGTAGATACTCAATTAATACTATCACACCAACTGCATGCACACTTGCACGGGCACACACATGCACAACAGCAAACTGTCCACACATACACACCCGACTTCACATGCACTGTGAGCAAATTTGGGCCCCATATCGGAGGAAAGATGTGCTGGCGCTGGAGAGGGTCCGGAGGAGGTTTACTAGAATGATTCCAGGAATGAGTAGGTTAGCATATGATGAGCATTTGACAGCACTGGGCCTGTACTCGCTGTAGTTTAGAAGGTTGAGGGGGGACCTCATTGAAACTTACAGAATAATGAAAGACATATATAGAGTGGATGTGGAAAGGATATTTCCACTGGTGGGAGAGTCTAGGACCAGAGGTCATAGCCTCAGAATTAAAGGGTGCTCTATTAGAAAGGAGGAGGAACTTCTTTAGTCAGAGGGTAGTTAATCTGTGGAACTAATTGACATAGAGGTCTGTGGAGGCCGTGGATATTTTTAAGACAGAGACTAGACTAAGTGGGACCCGTTAGGTCCCATGTTCACACGGAGGGTTGGACCCCAACGCAATATTCCACCTCTCCACCAGTTCCAATATTGGTGGCCAGTGGGGGGGGGAGGGGGCGCTTTCTGGAGCACTAGTATTGGTGTTGTGGGCTGAAGGGACTGGTTTCCAGAGGGCTAGTATGGACATTGTGGGCCAAATGGATTCCTGGGGTGACAGCTCAGTCACTCAAGCCTGATGTGCTGGCAGCTCACTCACGGCTGGTGAGGGAGCAGTTGACTCACGGCTATTCCTTGAAATTCCATTTCAAGCAGGGTGCAAGGCCACCAAATTCAAGTGCAGTTTCCTACCACTTCAAGCAGGGTGCAAGGGCATCAAATTCAAATGCAGTTTCATACAATTTCATGCAGGGTGCAAGGCCACCACATTCAAATGCAGTTTCATAACTTTTCAAGCAGGGTGAAACCACCATAAAACCACACAAAACACCACATAAATACCACACTCCAAGTTCAGTAGACATTCAGTGTGTTCAGTTGATTCACAGCTCAGACAGAGTCGTGACCTCTCACCTCTCCCTCCCCCATTGTGCAGAGACCGAGCCACACCCACACTTTGGGTTTTATAATCCCTCCTCCTGGAAGGGGCATGGCTTTCATGGCATGATTGACAGGAGATAGATTCTCAACATTTTTTTTAAACATTAATAACACTTATATTTTTAATTGAAGGGAAGAATCCTCTTCACCTGTTGAGCGGCGGAGGACCGAGTAAGATGGCCAAAAATCACAGCCATAAGTTGTAGCGTTTTATCTAAAATCAATATACAGTGCAAACAGGAAGTTGTCAAGTTACCACCACCAACAACCATTTGCAGTGCAGCATTTCAAAGCAGTTACCATCACCAACAACCATTTGCAGTGCAGCATTTCAAAGCAACTACATTTTCATTTTCAAACCACATTAAGGGCACTCACAGTTTAGACATGCATTCAGTGTTATTCACAGCTCAGAGAGACGTAACCCTCTCGCTTCCTCCATCTTGCAGAGACTGAGTGGGACACAACACTTCTGGGTTATACAGTCTCTCTCCCTCCCACCTGCAGGGGCAGCAGAGAGAATGTCAACAATTTTAAAACATTAATAACTCTTTTATTTTTCATCGATGGGAACAATCCTCTTGTCCTGCACAGCAGAGGGGGACTCCGAGTAAGATGGCCAAAAATCACAGCCGTAAGTGGCAGCGTTTTTTCAAAAATCATGAAACAGAAAAACAGGATGTGGTCAAGATCTTACTTTTAGTAATATAGATAAACAAATTCTTAATTGGAACGGGTGTCAAGGGTTTTCGGGAGAAGGCAGGAAAATGCGGTTAGGAGGCGGAGATCAGCCATGATTGAATGGCAGAGTAGACCCGATGGGCCAAATGGCCTAATTCTACTCCTATAAATTGGGAACTTGTATACTAGATTCTCATTCTAACTATGCATGCATGTATAGAATCGGACACTAATCGAACAAAAACAATTACACTAATTATAAATGCAAATATAATTCTACATAAGTGCACTTACACACAGTAAGTAATTACAAATTCACACAACTCGCACAGACTGTACACAACTATATGATATACTAGACTAAGTGGGACCCGTTGGGTCCCAGTCACATGGGAGGCCTGGTCCCCCAACGCAACCCATTCCCAAACACAATATTCCACCACTTCCCCTCTTATCCTTAAACTGTGACCCCTAGTTCTGGACTTCCCCAACATTGGGAACAATCTTCCTGCATCTAGCCTGTCCAACCTCTTCAGGCGGGGGCTGTCGGGGGCCGGTGGGGGCAGCGCTGCCGTGGCCTACCGCTATGGACCCTCCCCCTCCCCCGGTCCCCGACAGCCCCCTACTGAAGCTGTCCTCCTTCCCCGCTGCAGAACGTTCCCCACCGGCCCACGCCTGTAGTCGTCCCGTGGGGAGGGGGGGTGTGTGGGGGGAGGGGGGGTATCGGGAGGGAGGGGAGTGAAGGAGGGGAGGGGGGGGGGGGGGAGGAGGGTTGCTCTGCTCAGCCCGCACCTTCAGCTTTCAGCCTCACTCAGTGGCTCCCGGTCTGGCTCCGGCTTCACTGAGAGGCTTCTGGTTCAACTCATTAGCTCCCGGCTTATCGTGCTGGTCACCGCAGAAGCTGGTCACACGCTGCTCACTCCGTTCCTCCAGCTTTATGCTCCTCGCTGCCGGTGATTGACAGCGGGTGCCGGAAGGGGTGTTTTTTTAACATAGAAACATAGAAATTAGGTGCAGGAGTAGGCCATTCGGCCCTTCGAGCCTGCACCGCCATTCAATATGATCATGGCTGATCATCCAACTCAGTATCCCGTACCTGCCTTCTCTCCATACCCCCTGATCCCTTTAGCCACAAGGGCCACATCTAACTCCCTCTTAAATATAGCCAATGAACTGGCCTCAACTACCCTCTGTGGCAGAGAATTCCAGAGATTCACCACTCTCTGTGTGAAAAAAGTTCTTCTCATCTCGGTTTTAAAGGATTTCCCCCTTATCCTTAAGCTGTGACCCCTTGTCCTGGACTTCCCCAACATCGGGAACAATCTTCCTGCATCTAGCCTGTCCAACCCCTTAAGAATTTTGTAAGTTTCTATAAGATCCCCCCTCAATCTCCTAAATTCTAGAGAGTATAAACCAAGTCTATCCAGTCTTTCTTCATAAGACAGTCCTGACATCCCAGGAATCAGTCTGGTGAATCGTCTCTGCACTCCCTCTATGGCAATAATGTCCTTCCTCAGATTTGGAGACCAAAACTGTACGCAATACTCCAGGTGTGGTCTCACCAAGACTCTGTACAACTGCAGTAGAACCTCCCTGCTCCTATACTCAAATCCTTTTGCAATGAAAGCTAACATACCATTCGCTTTCTTTACTGCCTGCTGCACCTGCATGCCTACCTTCAATGACTGGTGTACCATGACACCCAGGTCTCGCTGCATCTCCCCCTTTCCCAATCGGCCACCATTTAGATAATAGTCTGCTTTCCCGTTTTTGCCACCAAAATGGATAACCTCACATTTATCCACATTATACTGCATCTGCCAAACATTTGCCCACTCACCCAGCCTATCCAAGTCAACTTGCAGTCTCCTAGCATCCTCCTCACAGCTAACACTGCCCGCCAGCTTAGTGTCATCCGCAAACTTGGAGATATTGCCTTCAATTCCCTCATCCAGATCATTAATATATATTGTAAATAGCTGGGGTCCCAGCACTGAGCCTTGCGGTACCCCACTAGTCACTGCCTGCCATTGTGAAAAGGACCCGTTTACTCCTACTCTTTACGATTTTTAAACCTTCATAACTTTTGTACTATTCCACCGATCGGAACAAAACTTGGTGCACTTACAGCACAGGGGAATGGCGAGTAAGGTGGAGAAAAAGCATAGTGCTATCAGGTACTGTTTTGGCGCAAATTTAAAAACAACGCAAACCGGAAGAGGACAAGATGAGAGTTTTATCAGTATATAGATTAGTGACTGCACACATTCACAAAATCTCACAGCACATATACACATATCTTAATACATAACTATACTTACTGTAGCTACAGATATGTTGCTACCTCCAGTTTGCCCCCCTCTACTTTCAGTCCGAAGAAAGGTTCTGACCTGAAATGTCATCCATCCTTTTTCTCCAGAGATGCTGCCCGGGTTACTCCAGCATTTTGTGTTTATTTACAAATATGTGCATTCAGACTTATACTCAGCAGTCGAGAACACAGATATACAGACCTTACACATCATCTCACATCTGTACATGCATATGAACACTCCGTATCTATGGACAGAGAAATATCTCAAAGTTTCATTTCAATAAGATATCAATAGAACCAAAGCAAGTTTGTTTGAAAGATCAAATGCCACCAACGTACCTCTCCCCATCAATGCCTTTGTCTTGGAGTGGAGTTGATTCTGAATTCTTGATATCTGAGGTAATTATCCAACAGATGCAAATAGGCAAGCACGGAATACACAACCAGAATTAGTGAAGGAATGCGTAATCATTGGATGTAGGGAAATCAGAAAGATCATGTAGATCACAGCATGGTGTGGTGAATGGCTCTTGGTTTCAAAGTTCACACAATAGCAAACATAAATAACTCACATTTAAACGCACATCCATTTTGTATTTTACATTATCTGTACACCAACAAACTCAAGATCATAGGTTAACACACAAATAAACATACACAGATAGAAACATACACAATCTCATCTCGACAAAGTGCGAGCACGCATATACACATTCACACGCTGTCTAAACACATATAATTTTACATTTACCAGATACTTACACACACACACAACACACACTCTATATTACTATACAACACATGCATGCAATCTCAGATTACCAACAGCTAAACTCTGATAATCCACTGTCCAACCATTCGGAGCTGGTGATGGTTCAACATCAGGCTCCCAGGGGAACACTTATCGCTCTTCCTTCCAAATCCTTGTTCCCACACTGACTCCACTGCACCTTGCTGGCTCACAGGGGCCACAGTTCACCTGCTCCCTTCCCACTCACCAGACCCTGTTCACATCCTCCCAACCAGCTCCCTCCCTCTGTGGCCCCATTTCCCAGCCTCTCTTTAAACCGACTACAACACTGTTTCGCACACTCTCTTTATAACGTATCCTATTTATTGATACATTTATTACAACCGTGTGTTGGAAGCATGTGTGAGGCTCAGGAATATCATCCAATAGTCTGGAAAATCTGCTCGCCCAGCACCACCAAACTCCAGAGTGCACCAAGGTATAATTTCACTGTGCAACCTCACGTAACCTACACTTGTAATACAGGTACACTCTAGTGGACACACACATGTCACCCTGCCCACAGACACATCAACAAAAGCTGCGGTACATGCACACACAAATGTTCTCTTGCTAAATAGTCAACATCACACTGACGACACATGCACAGATATATACACCAAATCACTATCAGAAGCAGATACAACTGTTCATTCACTACATAAAGAAAAAAATATTTCCACACTAACGACATATGCATACATATACATGGTGTCAGAATGAATATAGATACGCCCACACACACACAAACTGATTTCACATACGCACACACAATCCCACAGTCCGGCACACAGTCGCACGTATGGCACAGTGGCGGTGTGGTGGAGCTGCTGCCGTACAGCGCCAGAGACCCGAGTTCGAAACTGATTACGATACTGATTACGGGAGCTGTCTGTACGTTCTCTGTGATTGCAAGGGTTTTCTCCGGGTGCTCCGGTTTCCTCCCGCACTCCAAAGACGTACAGGTTTCATGGGTCAATTGGCTTCGGTAAAAATTGTAAATTGTCCCGAGATAATGTATGGGGATCGCTGGTCGGCGCGGACTCGGTGGGCCAAAGGGCCACTTTCCGCACTGTATCTCTAAACTAAACTAAACATACAACACAACATGGCACAAGAATGCACAAAACAGAACCACATTATCTCAGACCAACTAAAACATTAACATCCAATTTATAACTGACAATCATTGGCACACACGTACAAACAAACAAACAAACAAACACACAACATTTTACACCGATTACAAATATCGTGTGGCTCCGCGTGTGGCAGCCTCGCCAGCAGCGCTCCGTCCTTTCATCCTTTTTGTTATTTTTAGTCTGTCTAAAAGTTTGTTTCTGGAGGTCTTTTTTTTCTGAAGGACAAGAACGCTCTGCAGAGAGTAGTGCGTTCGGCCGAACGCACTATGGGAACTTCACTCACCCCCCTGCAGGAACTATACAACAGGAGGTGCAACTACAGAGCAAATAAAATCATGGGAGACCCCTTCCACCCCTGCAACGGACTGTTCCAGCTGCTACGGTCAGGCAAACGCCTCCGTTGCCATGCGGTGAGAACGGAGAGGTTGAGAAGGAGTTTCTTCCCAGAGGCAATTCGGACTGTATATGCCTATCTCACCAGGGACTAACTCTACAGAACGTTTTTCCCTTCCATTATTTATTATATAAAAGAATATGTGTGTTATGATTGTGTTTATAATTTGTTTGGTTGTTTTGTTGTTTGTCTTTTGCACGAAAGTCCGTGAGCATTGCCACTTTCATTTCACTGCACATCTCGTATGTGTATGTGACAAATAAACTTGACTTGACTTTTAGTCTTTTTTATGTGGGGGTGGGGGGGAAGGGTGAAACCGTTTTCTCAGTCACTACCTGGTCGAAGATGCGTCTACTCTCATTCTGTGAGCCACATCTTCGCCCCCTCCTCGTGGCCTATCATCTGGATTGGCGCGGCCCTTCTTGCCGGAGACTGGCCAGAGCTTCAGCAGCGGCGCAGCGCTGGATTCCATCACGGAGCGGGGTGGTGCCTTACCAGGGATCGCCGTGTTGGAGCTCCGGAGTGTTGGGACTGTTTAACACCATGGAGCTGTGGTCTGCTGAGCTTCCAGCCGCGGTCAGCACTGACTTTAACAATGTGAAGTCCTGGGGACCTCTTGCCGAGGGTCGCCAACGTTGAATCTCCGCCAACTCGGCCTGTGGGCTTCGGGAGCCACAGTCTCCGGTAGGAAGTGGCCGATTCGGAAACTTTAAGCCGCTGAGAGTGTTCTTCCATTCTGACCTCGGAGCTCCGATCATCCTGGCGAGAAGGCCTGAAGTCCCCGACCACGGGTGAACAAAGAGGGAAGAGGACTGCACTTTACTGCCTTCTCTCACAGTGGGAAACGCTGATTCCGCTGTATGGGGGATGTTCATGTTAAATTCTATCGTGTATTGTGTTCTTGTTATTCGTATGGCTGTATGGTAATTCAAATCTCACCGTCCCAATTGGTGCACGTGGCAATAAAAGTAACTTGAGCTCTTGAAAAAATTAATTTCACATATATTCGCACAAATAGACCAGTACAGCAACACATTTACTGCAAATTGAATCCCACAATCATACTGCATTTTACACTGCCTATACTGCTCATATTAAACCCTTTCTCGTTCTCTCTCTCTCACACACACACACATAAACTCACCTCTCTTTTGCAAGCATATATAAATGTAACGACTGCATAAACACACCCCACTATTTCAACATGACTACAACATCAGATGACTAACTTATTGGCCATGCAATCTGACAACACACTTTCGTAGACACACCCAGACAGAGCAGCTCTGCCTGATCAGTGATAGACGTCCACTATCACACAGAACAGCACACATGTACACACAGGACTGGATGCCGCACAAGTCAGGTACATCAATAAATGCAAACTCTCTCACGTTGAACAGTAGGAAATGTTAAACTGACTGTACACAAACATACACACAATGAATGACTGACGACATGCTCATACAATCTCAGCTCGACTACAAGCTCACATATTAATTCACTGACTGCACGCTCAAAACCTCACACAATCTCAGTCATGCCACACACACACACAAACAGAAGACTGAAATATGAACAATCCCATCCTGATTACACATGTACCAACACATACCGCACAGGAATATGTGTGAATGTACATATATGTATATATACACAGTCACACGTGTGTGTGTATAATAGACACATACACAAGTATATATATATACGTGTTGGTTCATATGTTTTGTAAGTGTGTGTGTATATAAACATCACATCACACTGACAACCATACTCAGACACATGGACACACAATCTCTTTGTCAGCACATTCTCAATCCCACATTGACTGTACATACGCACATACACACAGTCAAACTAAACATTACAAATATTACATGGACCATTCTCGCACAAACCTTCTCATTGTCAACATGCACAGAAACATACATTCAAACTTGCACAACGTGAAACTGACTGCAACTTCACATGTGGACATATATCAACGTTGTGTTCGGACTGGAGTGTTGGGACTGCTGTTTAACACCGTGGAGCTGTGGTTTGCGGAGCTTCCAGCCGCAGGCAGCGCTGACTTTAACATCGCGGAGTCCTGGGGACCTCTTGCCGAGGGTCACCAGCGTTGAATCTCTGCCCAGCTCGGCCTGTGGACCGGGAGCTACAGTCTCCAGAAGGAAGTGGCCGATTTGGAAACTCCAAGCAGCTGAGAGGGTTCGCCGTTCCAAAGCCGGAGTTCCGATCATCCCAGCGAGAGGGCCTGAAACATCGGGCCGTCCGTAGTGGAGACTGCGGAGGCCTCACAGGCCCCGACCACGGGTGAACAGTGAGGAAGATAACTAAACCTGGTTGCTTTCCCTCGCAGTGGGAAACGTTGATTCTGCTGTGGGGGATGTTCATGTTAAATTATATCGTGTATTGTGTTCTTGTTATTCATATGGCTGTATGGTAATTCAAATCTCACTGTATCAATTGGTGCACGTGACAATAAACGTAACTTGAACCCTCTTAAACTTTTGAAAAAATTAATTTCACATATATTCACACAAATAGACCTCCAGTACAGCAACACATTTACTGCAAATACAATCCCACAATCATATTGCATTTTACACTGCCTATCTGTTCATATTAAACTCTTTCTCGTACACACACACACACACACACACACACCTCACTTTAGCTAGCATAGATAAATGTTGCGACTGCATAATCACACCCCCCCTATTTCAACATGACTAAACCATCAGATGACAAACTTATTGGCCATGCGATCTGACAACACACTTTCGTAGACACACCCAGACAGAGCAGCTCTGCCTGATCAGTGATAGACGTCCACTATCACACAGAACAGCACACATGTACACACAGGACTGGATGCCGCACAAGTCAGGTACATCGATAAATGCAAACTCTCTCACTTTGAACAGTAGGAAATGTTAAACTGACTGTACACAAACATACACACAATGAATGACTGGCGACATGATCATACAATCTCAGCCCGACTACAAGCTCACATATTAATTCACTGACTGCACGCTCAAAACCTCACACAATCTCAGTCATGCCACACACACACGCACGCACAAAAACATTACAAATATTACATGGACCATTCGCGCACAAACCTTCTCATTGCCAACATGCACAGAAACATACATTCAAACTTGCACAACGTGAAACTGACTGCAACTTCACATGTGCACATATATCAGCATACATACATGTGGTGCAGAAGCAAACATTGACCACACACACACACGATCACACTGATCACACACACACACACAGACATCCAAAATGACATAACTCTGTACAAATAGACAGATGGAAACTCACAATGTTACTGTGCACTTAATGTTAACTGCCCATGCACACACATACGAAATACATGTACAAAACCTCAAACGGATCACATGGTAAAACATACATACACACATACTTTCTCGCAAATACACATGATCTTACATGCCATGCATATCCATGAGCACAGTAACTGCACATGACACATGTGCGCGTACACAGATTAGTACATTTGATACAGAGCTCACATTGACTGCATACACACACACACTACACACACACACACGTACACTCAGACACACACTCTCTCACACTACACACACACACATGTACACTCACACAGACACACTCTCTCACACACGTACACTCACTCAGACACACTCTCTCACACATTCACCAGTCAGACAACACACACATTTTCACAGACCAACAAAACAATCTTACATGTATAAAGTCAAACATATACATATACAAATACACACAAATCCTCACATAATTATCGACACAGACACAAAGATCCCACTGTATTAATGATTTGAGACCAAACATGGTCACACTGACTTCAACGCACACACACACACACAATCTCATATAAACACATACTCAGCCTACACAAATATACATCTCATAGCAACTACGCATAGCAACCGACATAAATTCACAAAAAGTACACAAAAGCACGACAGCACACACTCACAATAGCATACATATACACAATCCTTTTGGACTACACATGTAAAATCCCATACTAACTGCATACTTAACAAACTTAAGAACTCATGCTGACCAAACGCAATCTCATGTGCACACACACAAACATACACAACCACACAGGCAGGAGGAGTTATTGGTGTACATTTCCCTCTAACATATTAACATACACACAAACAGTGCCGAATTTAGATGAAGAGAGGCCCCAGGCTATTCCAGGTCAGGCCCCTCCCAAGGCTAACATTTTTAAATAGCCAATGTATCCAAACAACAAATAACAAACTGATCCCATTCAATAGACAATAGACAATAGACAATAGACAATAGACAATAGGTGCAGGAGTAGGCCATTACAGCATAGACAGTCCCGCCATCCCAGGAATTAACCTCGTAAACCTACGCTGCACTCCCTCAATAGCAAGAATGTCCTTCCTCAAATTAGGGGACCAAAACTGCACACAATACTCCAGGTGTGGTCTCACTAGGGCCCTGTGCAACTGCAGAAGGACCTCTTTGCTCCTATGTTCGATTCCTCTTGTTATAAAGGCCAACATGCCATTTGCTTTCTCCACTGTCTGCTGTTCCTGCATGCTTACTTTCATAGACTGATGAACAAGGACCCCCAGATCCCGTTGTAATTATTTTCCCAACTTGATGCCATTTAGATAGTAATCTGCCTTCCTGTTTTTGCTATCAAAGTGGATAACCTCACATTTATCCGCATTTAACTTCATCTGCCATGCATCTGCTCACTCTCTCAACCTGTCCAAGTCACCCTGCATTCTCATATCATCCTCCTCACAGTTCACACTGCCACCCAGCTTTGTGTCATCTGCAAATTTGCTAATGTTACTTTGAATCCCTTTATCCAAATCATTGATGTATAGTGTAAATAGCTGCGGTCCCAGCACCGAGCCTTGCGGTACCCCACTAGTCACTGCCTGCCATTCTGAAAGGGACCCGTTAATCCCTACCCTTTGTTTCCTGACTGCCAACCAATTTTCTATCCATGTCAGCACTCTACCCCCAATACCATGTGCCCTAATTTTGCCGACTAATCTCCTATGTGGGAACTTATCAAATGCTTTCTGAAAATCCAGGTACACTACATCCACTGGTCCTCCCTTGTCCATTTTCCTAGTTACATCCTCAAAAAATTCCAGAAGATTAGTCAAGCACGATTTCCCCTTCGTAAATTCATGCTGACTCGGACCGATCCTGTTACTGCTATCCAAATGTTCGGGTATTTCATCTTTTATAATTGACTCCAGCATCTTCCCCACCACTGATGTCAGGCTAACTGGTCTATAATTCCCCGTTTTATCTCCCGTCTTTCTTAAAAAGTGGGATAACATTAGCTACCCTCCAATCCACAGGAACTGATCCCGAGTCTATAGAACATTGGAAAATTATCACCAATGCATCCACGATTTCTAGAGCCACTTCCTTAAGTACCCTGTGATGCAGACTATTAGGCCCTGGGCATTTATCAGCCTTCAGTCCCATCATTCTACCCAACACCATTTCCTGCCTAATGTGGATTTCCTTCATTTCCTCCATCACCCCAGATCCTCTGGCCATTACTATAGCAGGAAGATTGTTCGTGTCCTCCTTAGTGAAGACAGATTCAAAGTACCTGTTCGACTCATCTGCCAGTTCCTTGTTCCCCATAATAAATTCACCATTTTCGGTCTTCAAGGATCCAACTTTGGTCTTAACTATTTTTTTCCTCTTCACATATCTAGAGAAGCTTTTCTATCCTGCTTTATATTTTTGGCTAGCTTACCTTCGTACCTCATCTTTTATCCCCGTATTGTCTTTTTAATTATCTTCTGTTGCTCTTTAAACATTACCCAATCCTCTTGCTTCCTGCTCATCTTTGCTTCGTTGTACTTCTACTCTTTTATTTTTATACTGTCCCTGAAGTCCCTTGTCAGCCACCGTCGCCCCTTACTCCCCTTGGAATCTTTCTTCCTCCTAGGAATGAACTGATCCTGCACCTTCTGTATTATTCCTAGAAATACCTGCCATTTTTGTTCCACTGTCATCCCTGCTAGTGTATCTTTCCAGCCAACTTTGGCCAGCTCTTCCCTCATGGCCCCATAGTCCCCTTTATTCAACTGCAATGCTGACACCTCCGATCTACTCTTCTTCTTCTCCAATTGTAGATTAAACCTGACCATGTTATGGCTCATTAACCTTGTGGTCCTTTATCAAATCCGGTTATTTACCTAACACTAAATCCAGAATTGCCTTCTCCCTGGTAGGCTCCAATAAAAGCTGTTCAAAGAATCCATCACGAAGGCACTCTACAAAGTCCCTTTCTTGGGGTCCAGTACCAACCTGATTTTCCCAGTCTACCTGCATGTTGAAATCTCCCATAACAACCACAGCATTACTTTTACTACATGCCAATGTTAACTTCTGATTCAACTTGCACCCTATGTCCAGGCTACTATTCGGGAGCCTGTAGATAAGTCCCATTAGGATTGTTTTACCCTTACAATTCCTTAGTTCTATCCATACTGACTCCACATCTCCTATTTCAATGTCGCCCCTTGCAAGGGACTGAATTTCATTCCTCACCAACAGGGCAACCCCACCCCCTCTGCCCACCTGTCTGTCTTTTTGATAGGAGGTATACCCTTGAATATTCAGTTGCCAGCACTGGCCCTCTTGCAGCCATGTCTCTGTAATTCCCACAACATCTACTTGCCAATTTCTAACTGAGCCTCAAGCTCGTCTACTTTATTCCTTATACTTTGCGCATTCACATGCAGTACTTTGACCTCCGTATTCATTTCCCCCTCGCACTGCTCACAATTGGCCTTGACCTTACTCTCTTTTCCCTTCTGGAACTTTCCTTCCCATTAATTCGAGCATCTTTTGTAACTTTTCCTGTAGGCACTTCCCCTTCAACTCCATCTTTATACTCCCAATTTGTCAATCCCTCCCCCCCACTATTTAGTTTAAACCCACACATGTAGCCCTAGCAAACCTGCCTGCCAGAACATCAGCCCCTCTCCAGTTAAGGTGTAACCTGTCCCTTTTGTATAGGTCACCCCTACCCCACAAGCGATCCCAGTGGTCTATAAATCTAAATCCTTGCTCCCTGCTCCAGCCCCTCGCCACACATTCAGATTCTCTATCTCCCTGTTCCTGTCCTCACTAGCACGAGGTACTGGAAGCAATCCAGAGATAACCACCCTAGAAGTCCAGCATTTAGTCTTCTTCCCAACTCTCTGAAGTCATGTTGGTGACCTCCTTCCTCTTCTTCCCGATGTCGTTTGTGCCCACATGCACAACTACTGCCGGCTGTTCACCTTTGCTCTCGAGGATGTTCTGAATTTGGTTTGTGACATCCTGAACCCTGGCACCAGGGAGGCAACAGACCATCCTTGCGTCTCGTCAGCCGCCACAGAATCTCCAGTCCGCCCCTCGGACAATGGAGTCACCCACCACTATGGCTCTGCCCGACGTTGGTCTGGCCGGTCGAGTCCCATCTCTAGGATTGGAGCCACCGATGAATCCGCCACTCGGACTGGAAGCTTCGTCTCCCCCGACAGCTCCCAAGAGGGCGTACCTGTTGTCATTAGGCACAGCCACCTGGGTCTCCTGCACTCCACGGTTACCACCCTTTCTCTCAGTCACACACCTTCATTCTAACTGTATCCTGGGCGTGACGACCTCACTGCAGGTCCTGTCCTGGAAACTCTCATTATCCTGGATGGCCCTGAGGTCATCCAGTGGCTTCTCCAGTGCCCCAACACGGCTCTTCAGGAGCTGAAGCTGGACGCACTTGCCACCGTTGTAGCAGCCAGAGGCACCATCTCCCTGGTCTCCCACATTCTGCAAGCATCACACTGAATCATCTGTCCTGTCATGCGTTCACCGCGTCCTGTCCTCTCCAGCTTTTTGCCTCCTCTCCTCAGCCTCCTCGCCGTGACTCTCGAGCCAAAGACTCTTCCCTCACACGGCACTTCCCTCACTGAGCAGCCTTGCTTATATTGCCTGATAAATTGCCTAATTTACCAATTTACAAACCAAATTCCTCAGTTTTAAACTGTTTTTCCCCTGTGACTTACTCACTTCCCATGGGCTTCAGCCAATCAGCTCTTCTCCCTGCTTCTCTTTGTTGCTGCATGTCCAATATCCACATAAGCTCTGGGCTAACTCTGGCTGCTTTTTTGCGCTCTTTTTAAACTGCTTTCCCCCTCCGACTCACCTCTGACACCTTTCCCACGGGCTGCAGCCAATCAGCTCTTTTCCCTGCTTCTCCTTGTTGCTGCTTGTCCAATATCCACGTAAGCTCTGGGCTCATTCACACAAGAATTCATAATATAACATGATTTTTAAATCTCACTTCGTCATGAATTTATATGCCAAATGGAAGGAATTTAATGTTTCATTCCCATAAATTAATCCAGAAACATCCATTTTTTGCACAATACATCTGACTAAAACCGTACTGTGGATATTTAGTATGAAAATATTGATCAAGGAATACATGCACATGTGCACAGCCCTGCACAGATCTGCCTGGGAGACACACTATAAAGATCAATGCACACACATATGCATTATCCACACAGACTATTCATACACATTCTCAATCTCAATACACACAAGCTCAGGCTAACACACACAAACACACAGAGATTGCACATCTACACATCTACACATCATAAACAATCTCTTGCTGAGTTCATACATACACACGATTACCCACTCACATACACAACTTCACACTGACTAGAAACATGTATGTTTATGCAGTCTCACATGCACTAACACACTCACACCTACAACCCAACATTGGCTAAACACAAATGCTGATGTTTTAGTTTTAGTTTTAGAGATACAGCACGGAAACAGGCCCTTCAGTCCACCGAGTCTGTGCAGACCAGTGATCCCCATTCATCAGCACTATCCTGCATACTCGGGACAATTTACAATCTTTACCGAAGCCAATTAACCTGCAAACCTGCAGGTCTGTGAGTGTGGGACGAAACTGGAGCACTGTGAGAAGACCCATGTAGTCACAGAGAGAACATACAAACTCCACACAGACAGCACCCGTAGTCAGGATCGGATTCAGGTCTCGGCTGCTGTAAGCTGTTTGTTGCTGCTTGTCCAAGGTCCACATATGTTCTGGGCTAACTCTGGTTGCTTTTTTGCGCTCTTTTTAAACTGCTTTCCCCCTCTGACTCACCTCTGACTCACCTTTCCCACGGGCTTCAGCCAATCAGCTCTTCTCCCTGCTTCGCTTTGTTGCTGCTTGTCCAAGATCCACGTAAGGTCTGAGCTCATTCACACAAGAATTCATAATATAACATGATTTTTAAATCTCACTTCGTCAAGAATTTATATGCCAAATGGAAGAAATCTAATGTTTAATTCCCATAAATTAATCCAGAAACATCCACTCAAGATAATCAAAATCATTATTTTTTGCACAATAGAACTGACTAAAATTGTACTGTGGATGTTTAGTATGAAAATATTGCTCATGGATAGACAATAACACAAAATATAGATGATTTAGATGTTCTTATGACATGATTGTGCAGAGTAATTATGAATTTGATTATCTTGAGAGTGGATGTTTCTGGATAGTGATCGATTGGAACGTGGCAGGCAAGACACGGCCGATTCGGATCGGGGCCTAAATAACATTTTTCGCATCAGCAGATTAAAATGAAGCCACACCAAAAAGCAAGAAAATATGTTAAATAAACGTCATACATTTTGTTTTGTCCTGCACTTGTGATCCGTGATGTTGAAGGCGTTGAAGGCGTTTTTAGTCGCGATTAACTTCAATCCAGCGGAAACGAGAGTGTAATCGTAGAACGGATTTTCATCAGCGAGCAATCCGAGCAAATTCCTCTCCGACAACCAATAAAAACCTGCATTTTAATCCCTCCCCCCGCCCCCCACCAAAGCCTCCGGAATCGCACGCACGGGCAGCAGGCAGATCTGCAGCGCCACTGATTAGCAATGTTAAAAAATCTTGAGATTTAAAAAATCAAGTCTGCAATTTATCCCATCAGATAAAGCATAAAAAGAAGTTTAAGTGGCCACCTAATTCACTTTCATATCTTCAGTATTAAAAATGTTATGGCCATTTTTATACTCGGAAATTAGCATCTTGTTCCCTATTGCTTTTGCATTGAATGAACACAAAAGCTGTGATCGAGGACAGTCAAAAGCCCATAACTTTCTTAAAAATTAAGAGAACTGAATGAAATGTTCAGTTATTCTAGATTGAAACATTCTGAAACAAATATAAAACATCTTACTTGGAAATCAAAGTATATAATTAGTTAATTACCTAATTGTAGTTCATTACAAAATTGATCGTTGTGACGGAAATAGTAATAAACACCCAGACTGCCTTGAAAATTCAAAAATGTGATATTCTCAAAATCAGAACTTTAATATTATTGTATTATATGCTGTAAGTCTGTACCAGATATGTAAATAAATTTCAATTTTTAGCAATAAACTAAGTCTTTATGGAGAAGATCAGTTGCTAGCTGGTACATTGACATATCATAATCAGTAGCATCATCATACTCCTCAGATTGTAACCAATATGCAACTCTGTACACCTTGTTTTTCCTCAACTTTTCAATTTTGGCATTGTAAACTACAAGTTTTTGTTCTTCAAACCACGCATGACATGTTTTTCTGCCCACTACTTTCCCATTAAAAATGTCCTGTAGATATCATTTCTTAAGAATTTTTTTTTTAAATAGCCTAAATATCCAAATAACAAGCTAATCCCATTCACACAAGAATTCACAATATAACATGATTTTTTAAATCTCACTGTCATGAATTCATATGCCAGATGGAAGGAATTTGATGTTTAAATCCCATAAATTAATCTAGAAACATCCACTCAATATAATCAAAATGTTTTTTTTTGCACAATACATGGGACTAAAACTGATATTTAGTATAAAAATATTGACTATGGGTAGATAGGGCGTTAGAAGTCGCCTTTTATTTTAATCAAATTATTAAAATTGTCTCGCGATTAAAAATTAAAAAAAATCAGGAATAAAAGTCGGATCGATTATTCTTCAGCAGCTAGCAGCCCGAGGAAGTCCGCCTCCGACAGGCAGGAGAAAACTCGATTTTAATTCTGCCCCCCCCCCCCCCCCCCCCCCCCCCCAAAGTCGCGCACACGGCCAGTGGCAGAACTGCAGTGCCGCTGAAGGTAAGTTTTGTAACATTGTTACACTGATGGTAGGTTTTGTAACAATGCTACTATGACAGTGTCAAAAATATTATACACTGTAGCAGCGTCTGCTGGCACACGCAGGTATCGAACCCGGCGTTCGGAAGCCACGGTCACCGTTGTGGTCACACGTGTGTGAGGTAGGTTTTTGTAACAATTGTTACTGATGACAGTGTCAAAAATATTATACACTGTAGCAGCGTCTGCTGGCACACGCAGGTATCGAACCCGGCGTTCGGAAGCCACGGTCACCGTTGTGGTCACACGTGTTTGTGAGGACCTGTAAACCAAAGAGTTATTCCTGAAATAAATTAGTTCACAAAAACTTGGTTGCCATTCTGACATCCGCCATATTGGTGACCCCAACCTGTCTAGCCGTCGTTAGACAAAGAAGGTCATGCAGGAGGACCACGTCCCCACAGAATTGGCCGGCACGAGGCAGGGCTCACCGGGTTTCAAATTACCTTTGTTTTGGCCGGATCAACCCCCAGGTGTGGTTCGCCCAGTTCCATCTGCATCGAATAATTGCGGATGACACAATGTACTTTCATGCTGTAGGAGCTCTGCCACAGGACTGTGCCACGAGGCTGTTGCCGTAGATTAGAGACCCGCCGACGATCGCAACGTACGAAGGTTTGAAGGCCCTGCTGTTACATACCTTCGGTCTCAGCCGTAGAGACAGGGCGGCAAAGGTCCTGCATGGACAGCGTCGGTGATCGGCGTCCGTCCATCCACCACCATGGCGAAGATGCTGGCCCTGGTGGACGGGCACCGCCCGTGTCTGCTCTTTGAACAGGCGTTCTTAGAGCAGATGTCAGACGATCTGATGTTGTCTGGCAGTCCGTCTGATGCTCGCCGAGGCCGATCTCAGCGATCCCCAGTACCTCGCGGAGAGAGCCGCCGAGTTGTGGACCCACAGACGGCGGGACGTTTGTTCTTTCACCCGCCCCACTGCCACAGCAGCTGAAATGACATCGGGACGAAGGTCAGGACCAGCCCAGCGCTGAATAAGCATGGCCGCAGCCGGAGGTGTACAGGCGACTCCGTTAGTGTTACTACCATCTCTGTTACGGTGTGGAAGCCCGAAGGTGCCGAAGCCCCTGTTCGTTTCAGGGAAATGCCTCGGCCGATTCGCCCATTGAGGCAAACGCGATTGGCCCAAACGAAGGCCTCTACGTCCGTGATAGCCACTCCGGCCACCTGGTCGACTCCGGTGCCATAGCCAGCATCCTGCCGCCAAGTGCCCGAGATGGCCGCGTCGGTAAGGTAGGACCCGTCCTCTCGGCCGTTAACGGGAGCGACATTCGCAATTACGGTACGCGGACCCTGGACTTAAATCTTGACTCCTGAGTTCATACATACACATGATTACCCACTCACATACACAACTTCACACTGACTAGAAACATGTATGTTTATGCAGTCTCACATGCACTAACACACTCAAACCTACAACCCAACATTGGCTAAACACAAATGCTGATGTTTTAGTTTTAGTTTTAGAGATACAGCACGGAAACAGGCCCTTCAGCCCACCGAGTCTGTGCAGACCAGTGATCCCCATTCATCAGCACTATCCTGCATACTCGGGACAATTTACAATCTTTACCAAAGCCAATTAACCTGCAAACCTGCAGGTCTTTGGAGTGTGGGACGAAACTGGAGCACCGTGCGAAGACCCACGTGGTCACAGAGAGAACGTACAAACTCCACACAGACAGCACCTGTAGTCAGGATCAGATTCAGGCCGTGGCTGCTGTAAGCTGTTTGTTGCTGGTTGTCCAAGGTCCACATAGGTTCTGGGCTAACTCTGGCTGCTTTTTGGCGCTCTTTTAAAACTGCTTTCCCCCTCTGACTCACCTCTGACTCACCTTTCCCACGGGCTTCAGCCAATCAGCTCTTCTCCCTGCTTCGCTTTGTTGCTGCTTGTCCAAGATCCACGTAAGGTCTGGGCTCATTCACACAAGAATTCATAATATAACATGATTTTTAAATCTCACTTCGTCAAGAATTTATATGCCAAATGGAAGAAATCTAATGTTTAATTCCCATAAATTAATCCAGAAACATCCACTCAAGATAATCAAAATCATTATTTTTTGCACAATAGAACTGACTAAAATTGTACTGTGGATATTTAGTATGAAAATATTGCTCATGGATAGACAATAACACAAAATATAGATGATTTAGATGTTCTTATGACATGATTGTGCAGGGTAATTATGAATTTGATTATCTTGAGAGTGGATGTTTCTGGATAGTGATTGATTGGAACGTGGCAGGCAAGACACGGCTGATTTGTATCGGGACCTAAATAACATTTTTCGCATCAGCAGATTAAAATGGCCACACCAAAAAGCAAGAAAATATGTTAATTAAACGACATACCTTTAGTTTTGTCCTGCACTTGCGATCCGTGATGTTGAAGGCGTTGAAGGCGTTTTTAGTCGCGATTAACTTCAATCCAGTGGAAACGAGAGTGTAATCGTAGAACGGATTTTCATCAGCGAGCAATCCGAGCAAATTCCTCTCCGACAACCAATACAAACCTGCATTTTAATCCCCCCCCCCCCCACCACCAAAGCCTCTGGAATCGCACGCACGGGCAGCAGGCAGATCTGCAGCGCCACTGATTAGCAATGTTAAAAAATCTTGAGATTTAAAAAATCAAGTCTGCAATTTATCCCATCAGATAAAGTATGAAAAGAAGTTTAAGTGGCCACCTAATTCACTTTCATATCTTCAGTATTAAAAATGTTATGGCCATTTTTATACTCGGAAATTAGCATCTTGTTCCCTATTGCTTTTGCATTGACTGAACACAAAAGCTGTGATCGAGGACAGTCAAAAGCCCCTAACTTTCTTAAAAATTAAGAGAACTGAATGAAATGTTCAGTTATTATAGATTTAAACATTCTGAAACAAATATAAAACATCTTACTTGGAGATTAAAGTATATCATTAGTTAATTACCTAATTGTAGTTCATTACAAAATTGATCGTTGTGGACGAAACACCTAGACTGCCTTGAAAATTCAAAAATGTGATATTCTCAAAATCAGAACTTTAATATTATTGTATTATATGCTGTAAGTCTGTACCAGATATGTAAATAAATTTCAATTTCTAGCAATAGACTAAGTCTTTATGGAGAAGATCAGTTGCTAGCTGGTACATTGACATATCATAATCAGTAGCATCATCATACTCCTCAGATTGTAACCAATATGCAACTCTATACACCTTGTTTTTCCTCAACTTTTCAATTTTGGCATTGTAAATTACAAGTTTTTGTTCTTCAAACCACGCATGACATGCCTTTCTACCCACTACTTTCCCATTAAAAATGTCCTGTAGATTCCATTTCTTAAGAATTTTTTAAATAGCCTAAATATCCAAATAACAAGCTAATCCCATTCACACAAGAATTCACAATAACATGATTTTTAAATCTCACTGTCATGAATTCATATGCCAGATGGAAGGAATTTGATATTTAAATCCCATAAATTAATCTAGAAACATCCACTCAATATAATCAAAATGTTTATTTTTTTGCACAATACATGGGACTAAAACTGACATTTAGTATAAAAATATTGACTATGGGTAGATAGGGCGTTAGAAGTCGCCTTTTATTTAAATCAAATTAATAAATTGTCTCGCGATTAAAAATTTAAAAAATCAGGAACAAAAGTCGGATCGATTATTCTTCAGCAGCTAGCAGCCCGAGGAAGTCCGCCTCCGACAGGCAGGAGAAAACTCGATTTTAATTCTGCCCCCCCTCCCCCCCCCCCCCCCCCCCCCCCCCCCCCCCCCCCCCTCCTCAAAGGCGCCAAAGTCGCGCACACGGGCCAGTGTGCGCGACTCCTGAGTTCATACATACACATGATTACCCACTCACATACACAACTTCACACTGACTAGAAACATGTATGTTTATGCAGTCTCACATGCACTAACACACTCAAACCTACAACCCAACATTGGCTAAACACAAATGCTGATGTTTTAGTTTTAGTTTTAGAGATACAGCACGGAAACAGGCCCTTCAGCCCACCGAGTCTGTGCAGACCAGTGATCCCCATTCATCAGCACTATCCTGCATACTCGGGACAATTTACAATCTTTACCAAAGCCAATTAACCTGCAAACCTGCAGGTCTTTGGAGTGTGGGACGAAACTGGAGCACCGTGCGAAGACCCACGTGGTCACAGAGAGAACGTACAAACTCCACACAGACAGCACCTGTAGTCAGGATCAGATTCAGGCCGTGGCTGCTGTAAGCTGTTTGTTGCTGGTTGTCCAAGGTCCACATAGGTTCTGGGCTAACTCTGGCTGCTTTTTGGCGCTCTTTTAAAACTGCTTTCCCCCTCTGACTCACCTCTGACTCACCTTTCCCACGGGCTTCAGCCAATCAGCTCTTCTCCCTGCTTCGCTTTGTTGCTGCTTGTCCAAGATCCACGTAAGGTCTGGGCTCATTCACACAAGAATTCATAATATAACATGATTTTTAAATCTCACTTCGTCAAGAATTTATATGCCAAATGGAAGAAATCTAATGTTTAATTCCCATAAATTAATCCAGAAACATCCACTCAAGATAATCAAAATCATTATTTTTTGCACAATAGAACTGACTAAAATTGTACTGTGGATATTTAGTATGAAAATATTGCTCATGGATAGACAATAACACAAAATATAGATGATTTAGATGTTCTTATGACATGATTGTGCAGGGTAATTATGAATTTGATTATCTTGAGAGTGGATGTTTCTGGATAGTGATTGATTGGAACGTGGCAGGCAAGACACGGCTGATTTGTATCGGGACCTAAATAACATTTTTCGCATCAGCAGATTAAAATGGCCACACCAAAAAGCAAGAAAATATGTTAATTAAACGACATACCTTTAGTTTTGTCCTGCACTTGCGATCCGTGATGTTGAAGGCGTTGAAGGCGTTTTTAGTCGCGATTAACTTCAATCCAGTGGAAACGAGAGTGTAATCGTAGAACGGATTTTCATCAGCGAGCAATCCGAGCAAATTCCTCTCCGACAACCAATACAAACCTGCATTTTAATCCCCCCCCCCCACCACCAAAGCCTCTGGAATCGCACGCACGGGCAGCAGGCAGATCTGCAGCGCCACTGATTAGCAATGTTAAAAAATCTTGAGATTTAAAAAATCAAGTCTGCAATTTATCCCATCAGATAAAGTATGAAAAGAAGTTTAAGTGGCCACCTAATTCACTTTCATATCTTCAGTATTAAAAATGTTATGGCCATTTTTATACTCGGAAATTAGCATCTTGTTCCCTATTGCTTTTGCATTGACTGAACACAAAAGCTGTGATCGAGGACAGTCAAAAGCCCCTAACTTTCTTAAAAATTAAGAGAACTGAATGAAATGTTCAGTTATTATAGATTTAAACATTCTGAAACAAATATAAAACATCTTACTTGGAGATTAAAGTATATCATTAGTTAATTACCTAATTGTAGTTCATTACAAAATTGATCGTTGTGGACGAAACACCTAGACTGCCTTGAAAATTCAAAAATGTGATATTCTCAAAATCAGAACTTTAATATTATTGTATTATATGCTGTAAGTCTGTACCAGATATGTAAATAAATTTCAATTTCTAGCAATAGACTAAGTCTTTATGGAGAAGATCAGTTGCTAGCTGGTACATTGACATATCATAATCAGTAGCATCATCATACTCCTCAGATTGTAACCAATATGCAACTCTATACACCTTGTTTTTCCTCAACTTTTCAATTTTGGCATTGTAAATTACAAGTTTTTGTTCTTCAAACCACGCATGACATGCCTTTCTACCCACTACTTTCCCATTAAAAATGTCCTGTAGATTCCATTTCTTAAGAATTTTTTAAATAGCCTAAATATCCAAATAACAAGCTAATCCCATTCACACAAGAATTCACAATAACATGATTTTTAAATCTCACTGTCATGAATTCATATGCCAGATGGAAGGAATTTGATATTTAAATCCCATAAATTAATCTAGAAACATCCACTCAATATAATCAAAATGTTTATTTTTTTGCACAATACATGGGACTAAAACTGACATTTAGTATAAAAATATTGACTATGGGTAGATAGGGCGTTAGAAGTCGCCTTTTATTTAAATCAAATTAATAAATTGTCTCGCGATTAAAAATTAAAAAAATCAGGAACAAAAGTCGGATCGATTATTCTTCAGCAGCTAGCAGCCCGAGGAAGTCCGCCTCCGACAGGCAGGAGAAAACTCGATTTTAATTCTGCCCCCCTCCCCCCCCCTCCCCTCCTCAAAGGCGCCAAAGTCGCGCACACGGCCAGTGGCAGAACTGCAGTGCCGCTGAAGGTACGTGTTATAACATTGTTACACTGATGGTAGGTTTTGTAACAATGCTACTATGACAGTGTCAAAAATATTATACACTGTAGCGGCGCCTGCTGGCACACGCAGGTATCGAACCCGGCGTTCGGATGCCACGGTCACCGTTGTGGTCACACGTGTTTGTGAGGACCTGTAAACCAAAGAGTTATTCCTGAAATAAATTAGTTCACAAAAACTTGGTTGCCGATCTGACATCCGCAATATTGGTGACCCCAACCTGTCTAGCCGTCGTTCATGCAGGAGGACTACGTCCCCACAGAATTGGCCGGCACGAGGCAGGGCTCACCGGGTTTCAAATTACCTTTGTTTTGGCCGGATCAACCCCCAGGTGTGGTTCGCCCAGTTCCATCTGCATCGAATAATTGCGGATGACACAATGTACTTTCATGCTGTAGGAGCTCTGCCACAGGACTGTGCCACGAGGCTGTTGCCGTAGATTAGAGACCCGCCGACGATCGCAACGTACGAAGGTTTGAAGGCCCTGCTGTTACATACCTTCGGTCTCAGCCGTAGAGACAGGGCGGCAAAGGTCCTGCATGGACAGCGTCGGTGATCGGCGTCCGTCCATCCACCACCATGGCGAAGATGCTGGCCCTGGTGGACGGGCACCGCCCGTGTCTGCTCTTTGAACAGGCGTTCTTAGAGCAGATGTCAGACGATCTGTATGAGTTGTCTGGCAGTCCGTCTGATGCTCGCCGAGGCCGATCTCAGCGATCCCCAGTACCTCGCGGAGAGAGCCGCCGAGTTGTGGACCCACAGACGGCGGGACGTTTGTTCTTTCACCCGCCCCCACTGCCACAGCAGCTGAAATGACATCGGGACGAAGGTCAGGACCAGCCCAGCGCTGAATAAGCATGGCCGCAGCCGGAGGTGTACAGGCGACTCCGTTAGTGTTACTACCATCTCTGTTACGGTGTGGAAGCCCGAAGGTGCCGAAGCCCCTGTTCGTTTCAGGGAAATGCCTCGGTCGATTCGCCCATTGAGGCAAACGCGATTGGCCCAAACGAAGGCCTCTACGTCCGTGATAGCCACTCCGGCCACCTGGTCGACTCCGGTGCCATAGCCAGCATCCTGCCGCCAAGTGCCCGAGATGGCCGCGTCGGTAAGGTAGGACCCGTCCTCTCGGCCGTTAACGGGAGCGACATTCGCAATTACGGTACGCGGACCCTGGACTTAAATCTTGACTCCTACCCGTATAAGGTGGAAGTTCACCGTTTGCTAACGTCGCCCAGCCGATAGTGGGGGCCGATTTCTTGCGTGCGTTCTCCCTGCTAGTCGATGTGCGAGGTGGGCGAATGGTTCCAGTGTCGGACCTGTGCCCTTGCCAACCTGTTCACGCCCCAACAGCAACTCAACGAGGTAGCTAAGATCCAGCAACCTGTCGCAGCCCGTACTTACTGAATTCCCAGGGTTGCTCGGTCCACGACATACATCCCCATCCTCAACGCTGTAACCACAGCAGGTCGGTACCCAGTCCCGAACATCCATGGTTTCTCGGCTCATTTGGAGGGCGCCGCCTTCTTCTCGAAGGTCGACCTGGTCCGCGGGTACAATCAGATTCCGGGTCCATCCCGACAACGTCCATAAGAAGGCCACAATCACCCCTTTCGGCCTTGTCGAATGGCTCAGAATGCCCTTTGGCCTGAGAACGGCGCTCAGGCGTTCCAAAGGTTAATGGATCAGGTCGGTCGGGGTTGCACGCGTCATATTCATCCTATCTAGATGATATTCTGGTGCCAGCATCTGGGGGACTTAAATTACACCGTAACCTGAACTGACGTTCAACTGGTACTTTCCAGAAAAACCACTTCGATAGAGTGATTAAAATGGCCATTAATTTACGGTCTTAAACATTCAATTCTTCCATTGGCATAAACCTGATGACAGGATTTAAAATTATGTTATTTCGACTTCTTGTGTGACTGTATTGGACACTTAGGCTATTCAAAAATGTTAGAGTCTTAAGAAATGGACAGATGTTTAGGTCTAGTAATTGACTTTTGAATTCTGCTACAATAGGGTAACCCAGAAGGTAATTATACGCTTTAATTGCGTCATCTAAGTAAGATTCCGGTCGATTATGTGTTTTCCGAAAAACGCGCAATCTATAATAACTGATATGTCTTTACGTTTTTGGATAGTCATCCGAAAACGTAATAGGAACAAGATGCACATTTCCAAGACATGAAATGGCCAGAACATTTTTAGATACTTGCCCGCGTATGAAATGAAGTTGGTGTCCTTGGATGCTTTATTGATGGGATAACTAAGCAATTGCTTTTTACGGATCTGGACTTAAATGTGTCACATGCTACCCGATTCTGGTGGAAGTTTCAACATCTTGATGATGTCACCCAGCCGGCCGATAGTGGGGGCCGATTGATTGCTGCGTGCGGTTCTTACTGCTGATCGATGTGCGATAGTGTGGTAGAATGGTTCCAGTGTCGGACCTGTGGCCCATGGCAAACATGTGTTCACGCCCCAACAGAAACTCACGAGGTAGCTAAGATCCGCAACCTGTCGCAGCCCGAGTACTGAATTCCCAGGTTGCTGCGGTCCACGACATTACATCCCATCCCAACGCTGTAACACAGCAGGTCGCGTACCCAGTCCCGAAACCATGTCGCCAGCAAGCGCACCCGTGGGCTCATTTGGAGGGCGCCGCCTTCTTCTCGAAGGTCGACCTGGTCCGCGGGTACAATCAGATTCCGGGTCCATCCCGACAACGTCCATAAGAAGGCCACAATCACCCCCTTTCGGCAGCACACGTCGTCGAATGGCTCAGAATGCCATCTTTGGCGTAGTAGGAAACTCCGGCTGAGAAACGGGCGCTCAGGCGTTCCAAAGGTTAATGGATCAGGTCGGTCGGGGTTTGCCTCGGTCATATTCATCTATCTTGATGATATTCTGGTGGCATGTTTCGTAAGTTGCAGCTCGCCGGCTGAACACGTTAAGACACCTCCCTGTTAGCCTGCTCTTTCGTACAAGATGCACCCGCTGCGTAAGAACCTCACACATCATGTTGGTGATCACTTACAAGCCTTGCACGCCGCGAAGTGCCAGTTCGGCTATGAAAGCGTTCCACCTCCACCACTGACGACTAGGTCACAGCATTACCTACTGCCACAGCGCGCAGTTGCTGCCCGAGAAGGTCCGACCGACTCAATCCGTCGCTTCCCAAGATCACTCTCCGTCAAGGGCCTGCAAGATGAATTCATCGGACAATCCAGGGTCAATTTCTACCACCGATTGCCCACTCACATACCGTCAACAGCCGCCATCATGCGATCGTTGTTCCAATGCCTGGCAGTGCAAGCCCGAGGACCCTGGTTTGGTCCATTAATCAGCATATCCTGCAGGGATAGATTTTCAAGGGGGCTAACGGTTGTGAGTGTGCTGGCCAACGCCGAACCATGCTGGTACACCCTAGAGTATCGGCCCTCAAGGCTCTCACTGAAAGCTGTGGATGTAATCTGATGCCGCGGTGGGCCTAATGCTTTCCCCCTCTGCTGTCCTCCAGCAGCGGGTAGGTAACCGCTGGCTGCCGCTAGCGTTTTGGACTTCAGCAGGCATTGTTGGCCGGTGGTGGGCCCCGGAAGGGCTTGTTTCCAAACAAGTACACTCTATATGGCATTCATGCTTTCGATCGGGAGCTCCTCGCGCTTTGTACCTAGCGATCCAAGCCAATTCCGGAGTATTTCCTGGAGGGCCGCGTGTTTGCCGCCCGTAGCTAGGCACCTGGCCTGGATTCACGGACCACATTATAACTGCCGCTCACATTCTCTTTAAATAAGGTGTCCGACCCCTGTCCGCCAGGCAAAAGCGGCAGCCTGGCCTGGAAGCAGCACCTCGCCTACATATCCGAGTTCACTTCTGACATTCGGCAATGTTTGTTCAAGACAACGCGGGGAAGCTGTTTTTTTGTTTGGTTTGGACGTTGTTGCTCTCCATGCGTCCGGCAGCCCACTGAGGTTTCCGCGTTAAGTCTAGGTGTGGATTACACGGAGCTGGCTGTTGCCCAACGGGCTGATGCCCAACGGGCTGATGCCGGGCATGGACAATTACCGCAATTGCTGAATCAGGACTCAAACTGGCTGAGGTGCCTTGTGGCTCCACTGGCATGCGAGTCATTTGCGATTTCTCCACGGGTAAAGCCCGCCCCATTGTCCCAATGGCCTGGAGGAGTCTGGTCCCACTTTTTCGACACCATCCACAGCCTAGCTTACCCAACTCCATCCGCGCCACCTGGCCCTGGTTGCGTCCAAGTTCGTCAACCTGGCACGGGTTACGAAACCCAGTCGCAGCATGGGGTCCGCGCTTTTAACATCCCCGGTGCAGACTGTCAAGTTCCTAGGTGCAGAGGCATGTGCGGCCCCGTTGTCCTATGCCTGCTTGCAGGGAGAGTTCCAGGCTGCACATCCATGATCCGTATGGGTCCCTTCAGATATTACTACCGATCGTGGGGGCCCAGTTCACGTCCTCCCTGTGGTGTGGTATGGAGCAGCTGTACGGCACACACGAAGCTGAGCTGCAGAGAGGTAGACCACCGCGTATCATCCGGATTCCAAACAGACCATCTCGGCCCTACAAGTCCGAGCCCCTTAGTTCCTGCACATAACCCTCCATTCCTAAGTCGGCGTTAAAGGCCCGGCTCCTCCACCACTTCCACTGGCCCAGATGGGCACTCTCTGCGTAAAGAAGTTCCAGTTACCCTAAACTTCTTCCTTAATTCTGAAGTCATGTCTAGGCATTTCATTCTCAAAAGGACACCACATAAGGAAGTTCTCGACGCCTTAACCCTCTGCGCTCCAGCGAATAAAGAACTTATTCAACCTATCTCTTTAACTTACGGCTCTCGTTTATACTGATAATGCATAACCATTTAAAAATACCCGTGGTCAGGAGCACCGTCCCCCCTAATGTAGATTTGACAAGTTCGGGTGTTGTTAGCTGACCTTCGCCAGCAAGCGCACACGTGGGGTCCCGGTTTCCCCAGATTCTCGACACGGATCTTCTGGACGGTTTGCATGTGCCTACTGTGTTACGGGATTTGCTTATGTTTTCCTTCGTTGGGATGCTCACCGTCTCCTTTGACCCTTCAGCTCACCGCTCGCCGCTCACCGTTACAGCGGGTTGTAGTTACACCCACTGACTACGAATCAGCTGGGACGTAACCTGCTCTGCGCCGTACAGGGTGCTGAGGATTGGTTCAAAGTCGCCATGGACATGGGTGTAGCAGCTCAGAACTGTTTCTTTAAGTATAGCAGGGAGTAGTTTTTCTCCGTGAGCCACCATTAAGGCCAGCACAATACGTCGGGGCGAGGATACCCGGTGGCTGTGGGTGCCATTCCGTCCTAGTCTAGCCATAGTGATATATGGCGTTCTCCCTCCTGCCGCCGTTTTGCCGCCCCCTGCACCTTTTATTCCCCGGCTATGTTTCACCGGTATGATGGTGGTTAAGTAAGTAAGTAATTTGCATTTATATGTTACACCCGTCCCTTTGTTTGTCGCGTACAATCCGTCCAGTTCTGTTTTGCCGGCCCCTACAGTCAATCTACACTCGTCGTGCAGCGATTTCACTCGGACTATGCGTTCTCGGTCAAACCATCTGGTTAAACGGTGCGTTGCCCAGAGGTACCGCGGATTCTCAAGGGGGAGATTACATGTGACAGGGGGGGGGGGGGGGATAAATTACGAGGCATGTAGCGGCTACCTGTAAACAAAGAAGTTGGAGCATTTCTGAAATAAATAAGTTCACAAAAACCTGCTTGGTTGCCGTTCTTTGGACATTATGTCCACAGAACACCTTGGCCCTCTGGAGGCCCCCCTAGATTTTCTGAGGCCCTATGAAGCCCTGTAGGTGAAACCGGCTCTGCACACAACCCGCACACCCTTTGCATAAGAACCATCAACACAATCATGACGTGCCTACATGTTAACACTGTTTCTCCAATTTACCCGCAAACACAAACAGACCTGTTTCAGCCTTCCGCACCTCAGGACTGTCACAGAACTGTGTGGATTTTAGTGATGGGGTCGGTCGATTGCCTACTGGCCATTGACCCTGAGTGCATACAACTGTTCTTTGCCAAAAGTTAAAACTATCTAGATTTGGTGATGTACTGCAACAGCAAATGGCTAGCTCCGCAGCCCCAAGTTTCCATGTGTAAGTCGGCATGTTTTGGATGTAGTTTGCTATGAAAGCATGAATTCGACGAACATCTCCTTCTGACGACAAACAGACAGCGTGCAGAATCTCACAAACACACTCTCTGATTGATCACACGCGTACACCCTGACTCATTAAGACACTCTAGGCAACTGTCTCAAACTGCACACAGACACACATTCTCACTGATGACACAACGAAATATAAGCCTGTTGCGATGCCTCAACTCAGCACCAACTGACCAGAACACCGACGACCCGCAGATGCAGATTGCGGTTGGTTACTTTGCAAGCAACAATTTTGGTCACACACTCACGATTGAAACTGACCCCCAAAGACTCTCATCTTGCCAGATCAGCATTGGAACAAACCGTTGACCACGCCTCACCAGCTCCTACAGCTGATGTTGTCTTGCCAACGTTTTGAATGACAGGGCGTGACCATTCAAAAACCATGGTTTTGACAAAACAAGTATGCCACTGGCACCATTGACCAAGGGGCAGGAGGTCCGTTTACAGACTAACAAAGACCATGACCGTATTGGTGTGATTTCTGCTATTGCTTCTGAGCCCCGCTCGTATAGCGTCAGTGCCGATGGCGCCACCTACAGGCGTAACAGACAACATATCCTGCCTGTGAACGAGCCAGTACCTCCCCCGTGTTATCCGGACCACACTAGTGCACTTCTGTCTGTGTCCGGCGGCACGCTTCCGCCTCTACCAGCACAACAACCCGCGTTTGCAACGGCTCGTCTGCCAGTGACGACTTCGCCTCTGCCACAGTCACCTGCTCTGTCCCCGGGGAGAAAGAACGGAGATGGTCTCTATCGTACACGTGCTGGTCATGTTTGTAAGCCGGTTGTGAAGTACCCGGACTATATGTTTGCCTTCCCTCCAGTTTATTATTAATTGCTATGCGTGCCTTACTTAGTTAATGGATTTGTACTGTTGCTGATTCTTTAAGAGGGAGGATGTAGATCAGTGTCACTCACGTTATGAGTCGTGCTTTTGTAGTTATGCCCACTAGCTTTACAGTAACACTCCCTGCCTGGTTCCCACATTGTTGGAGAAATGTGCTAGCATGAAATTACCTGTGCTATGTCGTTAATAAAGTCTTTGGACCTTTATCATGGTGTAAAGCTTCAGTTATTTGGACAGCAGCAACACAACATTAACCGCCGAGATCAAAGAGGGACCAACATGACGCTAGTGAGTACTTTTGTAAATTTGCCAGCACAGAAACATGGTGACACTTTGTCTACTGCATGCAAAAACAAAGCATCTCACTGTACCGATAGAATGTCATTGGCCCCAACTCCACTTGATCTTCTGCCAGCTCCACGATTCTTCACCTACCTGACCACCTCCAGTATAGATCACAAGCTCGCCCCCCCTCCTGACCGAGACCCCCACCAATCTCCACGTCCCATGCAAGCACCTGACTGCTGTCGTTGAGGCCTCGGCTTCGGATTGTGCCATTCGCCCAACTGCAAGCAGGGCAGGACCCGCGACGCCTTTGGCAACAGGAGACACAGGACCATTGGTACCAACGCACACCTCCCCCGCTGCCCCCAACTCGGGGGACATCAACGTTGACCCCAGCCTTTGCCGCACCTCTCTGGAGGCTCTCAGGCTGGGGCTACCGATGCTGCTGCTGGTCCTCACAGCCTCTCCCCGGCCACATCCCAGGCTGAGGCCCCCGACCTTGAAATGTGTAGGAAGGAACTGCAAATGCTGGTTTACACCGAAGATAGACACAAAATGGTGGAGTAACTCAGCGGGACAGGTAGCACCTCTGGTGAGAAAGAATGGGTGACGTTTTGAGTTGAGACATAGAAACATAGAAACATAGAAATTAGGTGCAGGAGTAGGCCATTCGGCCCTTCGAGCCTGCACCGCCATTCAATATGATCATGGCTGATCATCCAACTCAGTATCCCGTACCTGCCTTCTCTCCATACCCCCTGATCCCCTTAGCCACAAGGGCCACATCTAACTCCCTCTTAAATATAGCCAATGAACTGGCCTCAACTACCCTCTGTGGCAGAGAGTTCCAGAGATTCACCACTCTCTGCGTGAAAAAAGTTCTTCTCATCTCGGTTTTAAAGGATTTCCCCTTTATCCTTAAGCTGTGACCCCTTGTCCTGGACTTCCCTAACATCGGGAACAATCTTCCTGCATCTAGCCTGTCCAACCCCTTAAGAATTTTGTAAGTTTCTATAAGATCCCCTCTCAATCTTCTAAATCCTAGAGAGTATAAACCAAGTCTATCCAGTCTTTCTTCATAAGACAGTCCTGACATCCCATGAATCAGTCTGGTGAACCATCTCTGCACTCCCTCTATGGCAATAATGTCCTTCCTCAGATTTGGAGACCAAAACTGTACGCAATACTCCAGGTGTGGTCTCACCAAGACCCTGTACAACTGCAGTAGAACCTCTCTGCTCCTATACTCAAATCCTTTTGCAATGAAAGCTAACATACCATTCGCTTTCTTTACTGCCTGCTGCAACCTGCATGCCTACCTTCAATGACTGGTGTACCATGACACCCAGGTCTCGCTGCATCTCTCCCTTTCCCAATCGGCCACCATTTAGATAATAGTCTGCTTTCCCGTTTTTGCCACCAAAATGGATAACCTCACATTTATCCACATTATACTGCATCTGCCAAACATTTGCCCACTCACCCAGCCTATCCAAGTCACCTTGCAGTCTCCTAGCATCCTCCTCACAGCTAACACTGCCCCCCAGCTTAGTGTCATCCGCAAACTTGGAGATATTGCCTTCAATTCCCTCATCCAGATCATTAATATATATTGTAAATAGCTGGGGTCCCAGCACTGAGCCTTGCGGTACCCCACTAGTCACTGCCTGCCATTGTGAAAAGGACCCTTCTTCAGCCTGTCTGAAAGAAGGATCTCGACCTGAAACATCTCCCATTCCTTTTCTCCAGAGAAGCTGCCTGTCCTGCTGAGTTACTCCACCATTTTGTGTCTATCCCCTGACTTTGAAGATCCTTACCTGTTTGGGGCTGCCCACAGGCTTGGGGCCACTGACCGAGCCAATCGGCACCCCATGCTGCATGTTGCAGGCTGTGGCCATCCACTCAGCTGCATTCAATGGCACCTCCCATCACTTCCAAGCCAGAGGTGGTGACACTGCCTGTTTCAACTAATACCCCTGGAATCGTTCTCCTGGGTCCTGCTGTCTCCTTTCCAAATTCCACAAGCAGGACTGCCCTGCCCCCTTCTGCCCCACAGAACTCAGCTCCAAATACCTCACTTGTATCTTGTCCCATTTGTCCAGTCCTTTCCAACCTACATCAGAGATATCTCACATGCTCTTCAACACTTGAATAACTTTCAATACCTGCATACCAATCGCTTCACCTTTACCATGGGTGTCCAGCCCCTTTACAACTCCATTTCCCATGGGCTCAGGCATGGCCTGTCTTTTTGTCGGTTACGTTGAGCTTTCGGGGCGCCGTATGATGGCAGCCTCTGCCTACAGTCTGTCTGTTTTTTCATCTTTTTGTAATTTTTAGTCTGTTTAAAAAAGTATGTTTTGGAGGTTTCTTAGTATTTTTATGTGGGGGAGGTGGAGAGGGTAAGGGGGGAGACCGTTTCTCAGTCACTTCCTGGCGAGGATACGACTATTCTCCGAGTCGCATCTTCCCCCCCCCGCGGCCTACCAACTGGTGCGGCCATTCCTGCCGGAGACCGGACCAGAGCTTCAGCGGCGGCGCAGCGCTGGATACATCGCGGAGCGGGCGACGCCTTACCTGGGATCGCCGTTTGAAGCTCCGGAGTGTTGGGCCTGCTGCTTCAACATCGTGGAGCTGTGGTTTGTGGAGCTCCCAGCCATGGGCGGCGCTGACTTCAACACCGCGAAGTCTTGGGATCCCTTTGCCGAGGGACAGAATCTCCGCCCAGCTCGGCCTGTGGACTTCGGGAGCCGCAGACTCCGATAGGAAGTGGCCGATTTACACGTCCAAGCCGCCGGGAACGTTCTCCCGTTCCGATGTCGGAGTTCCATCATTCCCGGCGAGCGGGCTTGAACATCGGACCGCCCGTAGTGGCGACAGCGGGGGGGGGACTCGGGAGGCCCCGACCACGGGTGAACAACAGAGGAGGAGGAGGATGTCTGAACTTTGGTGCCTTCCCTCACAGTGGGAAACCTGTGTGGGGATGTTTATGTTAAAGTCTACCGTGTGTTGTGTTCTTTTTTAATCATATGACAGTATGGTGACCCCAAATTTCACTGTACCAATTGGTGCATGTGACAATAAATGTCTCTTGATCTCTCCTTGTTCCAGGCCTGCACTCATCAACATTATCCAATGCTTTCACTCCTACATCGAGGACTGCCTCAGGGCCATCTCCTGCATCCATTACACTCCCTCATTTAATTATCCTTTCCGCTAACTTCCACCCTGCCGTCAAATTCACTTGGACTATCTCTTGCACCTCAATAGACAATAGGTGCAGGAGTAGGCCATTCGGCCCTTCAAGCCAGCACCGCCATTCAATATGATCATGGCTGATCATCCCCAATCAGCACCCCATTTCCTGCCTTCTCCCCATATCCACTGACTCCGCTATTTTTAAGAGCCCTATCTAGCTCTCTTGAAAGCATCCAGAGAACTAGACTGAGGCAGAGAATTCCACAGACTCACCGCTCTCTGTGAGAAAAAGTGTTTCCTTGCCTCCGTTCTAAATGGCTTACTCCTTATTTTTAAACTGTGGCCCTTGGTTCTGGACTCCCCCTACATCGGAAACATGTTTCCTGCCTCTAGTGTGTCCAAGCCCTTAATAATATTATATGTTTCAATGAGATATCCTCTCATCCTTCTAAACTTTAGAGTGTACAAAACCTCCTTCCCCTTTCTCGATCTCTCTATCTCCATCACTGGAGACAGACTATCGACCATCAAAACCCTCCCTCACTTGTGTCTACCTATCACTTGCCAGGTTTTGTTCTGGCTCCACCTCTTTTCCAGCTTTCTCCTCCCCTTTCTATAATTATTCTGGAGAAGGCTTCCCAACCGGAAGCGTTACCAATCCATGTCTGCCAGAGATGCTACCCGACTCGCTGAGTTACTCCAGCATTTTACGTTTTATCTGAAAAGTTGTGTACAGGAGGTCTGATCTCCCTGCACCATCGAGAGCATCCTTACCAACTGTATCACAGTATGGTATGGCAACTGCTCTGTCTCCGACCGGAAGGCATTGCAGAGGGTGGTGAAAATTGCCCAACGCATCACCGGTTTGATCCCGAGACCTTATTTGCAGGTCCCATTCCGGCCTTGGCCCAGGTCATCAAACATTTTAACTCCCCTCCCTATTCCCACACTGACCCTCCCTGTCCTGGGCCTCCCTCCACTGTCCGAGTGAGGCCAAACACAAACAGCACAACCCAAATGTATGAATGTTTCAGAAGGAACTACGGATGCTGGAAAATCCAAGGTAGACAAAAATGCTGGAGAGACTCAGCGGGTGAGGCAGCATCTATGGAGCGAAGGAAATAGGCAACGTTTCGGGACGAAACGTTGCCTATTTCCTTCGCTCCATAGATGCTGCCTCACCCGCTGAGTTTCTCCAGCATTTTTGTCTACCACCAAATGTATGAATATTGATTTCACTAACTTCAAGAAACCCTTGCATCGCCTCTTTCTCAGTCCCTCCCTCACCCTAGACTAGTTTCACTGTGGTCCTTTCTGAGTTTCACTGTGTGTATTACTCATTATCACTTTCCCCACAGCCCACAATGGACCATTGATCATGGTTACATAGAAACATAGAAAATAGGTGCAGGAGGAGGCCATTCGGCCCTTCGAGCCAGCACCGCCATATTCATTGTGATCATGGCTGATCGTCCCCTATCAATAACCCGTGCCTGCCTTCTTCCCCATATCCCTTGACTCCACTAGCCCCTAGAGCTCTATCTAACCATCTCTTAAATCCATCCAGTGATTTGGCCTCCACTGCCCTCTGTGGCAGGGAATTCCATAAATTCACAACTCTCTGGGTGAAAAAGTTTTTTCTCACCTCAGTCTTAAATGACCTCCTCTTTATTCTAAGACTGTGGCCCCTGGTTCCGGACTCCCCCAACATTGGGAACGTTTTTCCTGCATCGAGCTTGTCCAGTCCTTTTATCATTTTTATATGTCTCTATAAGATCCCCCTCATCCTTCTAAACTCCAGTGAATACAAGCCTAGTCTTTTCAATCTTTCCTCGTATGACAGTCCCGCCATCCCAGGGATCAATCTCGTGAACCTACGCTGCACTGCCTCAATCACAAGGATGTCCTTCCTCAAATTAGGAGACCAAAACAGTACACAATACTCCAGATGTGGTCTTACCAGAGCCCTGTACAACTGCAGAAGAACCTCTCTACTCCTATACAGAAATCCTCTTGTTATCAAGGCCAACATTCCATTAGCTTTCTTCACTGCCTGCTGTACCTGCACGCCAACTTTCAGTGACTGGTGTACAAGGACACCCAGGTCTCGCTGCACCTCCCCCTTACCTAACCTAACCCCATTGAGATAATAATCTGCCCTCTTGCTGGCTCTGGTCTGTCTTTTTGCATATCTTTCATTAATTTGTTCTATGCTACTTTTCACATCTCCAGGTTCCCACTCCCCTGACTCTCAGTCTGAAGAAGGTCTCGACCCGAAAAGTTACCCGTTCCTTTTCTCCAAAGATGCTGCCTGACCCGCTGAGTCATACAGAGGGCCTGTCCCGCTCTATGAGCTAATTCAAGAGTTATCCCGAGTTTCCCCTGATTCGAACTCGGAGAATAACGGTATTAGCCGCTCGTAGGTACTCGGGCTCTCGTGGACATTTTTCAACATGTTGAAAAATCTTCACGAGTCTTCACGAACTTACCACATTTCCCGAGTACCTGCCGTTAAGCGTTACGAACCGATAAGAGACGTCCCGAGCTCCGACGTACCCGCTACGTACATTCTACGTACTTACGAGTCCGATTTTTTTTTAAACTCGGGAGAGCTCTTGAATTACCTCGTACAGTGGGACAGCCCCTTACTCCAGCTTTTTGTGTCTAAGTCTCTGCAGGTGCTTTCTGTCGCGCGGAGTACTTTCACAGGAGTTTGTTTTTTCGCCCCAGATTCCAGCATCTGCAGTCTCTCTCCTGTCTCCATAACATTAATTCCCTGGCCAACACAGAACTCTCGCATAGACTGACGCTCTCGTTTGCACACTTCACAAACGAACAGACAGAACACTCTCACAGGAGTAAGGTCATTTTCGTTGTACATGGTTCATGTTACAATGACAATAAAGAAACTTTTCTATTAAGAATAAGAGGTAGGCCATTTTGGACTGAGACAAGGAAAAACTTTTTCACCCAGAGAGTTGTGAATCTGTAGATTTCTCTGCCACAGAAGGCAGTGGAGGCCAATTCACTGGCTGTTTTTAAGAGAGTCATGGGCCTGTGCCACTTAGGCGATTTTTCAGCGGACTGCTGGCGACTGTCAAGTTGCTGGCAGTCACCTGAAAATCCGGGAATTGGAACGGCAACTGTCAGAGTGGAACACACACACAAACACATCGCTACCTTCACCAGCCCGTGTGAATTTTTTAGACAGCGCTCCCCCCGCTTGCCCTGTCTAAAAAAAATCACACGGTGCAAAGCAAAGGTGATACAGACGCACACCGCGATGAACAGGAAGGTTGGCGCAGTAAAAAGACGGCTAAAGCACAGTGTACGGTAAGTCCTTTAAAAGAGGGGGAGGAGAGGAGGGCGAGAGGGGGGAGAAAGGGGGAGAAGGAGTGGAGACAACTGTTAAGAAGCCAGAGATACACACAGCTGTGAAGCTCGGCGGACATCGACATTACTGGTCGGTTATCCTTGGTTCTGAAAACTACGGCTTACCTTTTTTCTCCCCAATGAGCCAATGAAATTCACCGGTCAGCACCGGCTACAACCTACGAGAACCTTTGACCTCCTGGCGACCCACCTACGGCTCGTGAATTCTCGCTACTCTCCATGGCGGCTTCATTCTGGTCGCCGCTAATTTCTCAACATGTTGGAACATTCACGGCGACCATAATGAGGCCGCGACTAGCGCCCAGAATGCGGGAACTCCTCACGACCATGAAGGCGACTCCCCGGCAACTACCCGCGAACATGTGGCGGCTGCATAGTCTCCTGCAGTCGCCTAAAAAGTCCCCTAAGTGGGACAGGCCCATTAGATTGAGCTCTTAGGGCTAATGGAATCAAGGGATATGGGGGAAACGCAGGAACAGGTACTGATTTTAGATGATCAGTCATGAATGGCGGTGCTGGCTCGGAGGGCCGAATGGCCTACTCCTGGCACCTATTTCCCATGTCTATGTCAATGGGATATTGGCGGAGCTCTCCTAAACTCATATTGACACAACAAAATCATTCTTGAACTGTACATTAGTCTGAGGATCAGGATCCAGTCAGGGCTGAGGTCTCGGAGACGGGAAGGGGACTCAAGTTACCGGAATCAGGAGCAAGACAGAAAGTGCAGGAGAAACTAAGCGGGTCAGGCAGCATCTGGGGAGGTAGGTGGATAGACAACGTTTCAGGATGGGTCCTCTCTTCTCCAGCCCCAACCCCACTCCACTCGGTCAGACTGAAGCAGCATCCCATTCCCTCCACAGATGTTACCATATCTAATATGAGGAAGGACATTCTTGCTATTGAGGGAGTGCAGCGTAGGTTTACAAGGTTCATTCCCGGGATGGCGGGACTGTGATATGCTGAGAGAATGGAGCGGCGTCTGGGCTTGTACACTCTGGAGTTTAGAAGGATGAGAGGGTTTCTCATTGAAACATGTAAGATTGTTAAGGGTTTGGACACACTAGAGGCAGGAAACATGTTCCCGATGTTGGGGGAGATCATAGAAACATAGAAAATAGGTGCAGGAGTAGGCCATCCGGCCCTTCGAGCCTGCACTACCATTCAATATGATCATGGCTGAACCAGGGGATACAGTTTAAGAATAAGGAGTAAGACATTTAGAACGGAGACGAGGAAACACTTTTTCTCACAGAGAGTAGTGAGTGTGGAGGCAGGTTCTCTGGATGCTTTCAAGAGAGAGCTAGATAGGGCTCTTAAAAATAGTGGAGTGAGGAGATATGGGGAGAAGGCAGGAACGGGGTACTGATTGGGGATGATCAGCCATGATCACATTGAATGGCGGTGCTGGCTCGAAGGGCCGAATGGCCTACTCCTGCACCTATTGTCTATTGTTTATTATCTTGCTGCTCTGGACTGAATTCCATTGACTGTTATCACTCAGGGCTCCGCGTTAGACTGAGCTTCACAGGGCAGCACCGACCTGCTCCAGCTGCCGTGTTGAATGAAGGGCGCCCAGGCCGCTTGTTGCCATCGGCGCCGGGAGTCGGGAAAGGTCCGGGAACGACCTGGGTTGGATCCAAGTGTTGCGACGCCTTTGTTGTTGCCCAGCGCCTTTCCGTTGCAAAGTCCGTTCCCCTGGACTGTGGATGGATAGATAGATAGACAGACACGGAGAGCAGGAGTAACTCGGCCGGGGACAGGCAGCAAGCAGCATCTCTGGAGAGAAGGGACGGGTGGCGTTTCAGGTCGAGACTGGCCTGACATTGCGATGGGATCCAGCTAAACTGGACTGTGAAAGGACAGCAACGATGGAACCCCCCCCACACTGCCAGCGAGACACGCTGAGAGGAGGAATACTTCACCGGACCAAGATACAATTGTTACGTTGTCTCTCATTCAAGGCCAACAGCAACTGACGTTGTACCACTTCACAAAGCCCGTGATAACGACACCTGATGATTCTGCGAGGGGTTAACATCTTGACACCACCCCCCCCACAACCACATGAAGACATCCACCCAAGCACATTATTGCACCAATCTCATGTTTCATTAAAAAAAAAACACACAAACTGAGAGATTCCCCATAACATTGCACATGTTAAAATTCCACACAAGGGAGAAATAGACCATGGACAATAGGTGCAGGAGTAGGCCATTCGGCCCTTCGAGCCAGCACCGCCATTCAATGTGATCATGGCTGATCATCCACAATCAGTACCCTGTTCCTGCCTTTTCCCCATATCTCCTGGCTCCACTATTTTTAAGAGCCCTATCTAGCTCTCTCTTGAAAGCATCCAGAGAACCTGCCTCCACTGCCCTCTGAGGCAGAGATACTTCAGTTTTGTGTTTAGTTTATTGTCACGTCTACCGAGGTACAGTGAAAAGCTTTTGTTGCGTGCTAACCAGTCAGCGGAAAGACAATACATGATTGCAACCGAGCCGTCCACAGTGTACAAAGGGGATAACATGAATAACGTTAAGTGCAAGGTAACTTCTGGTAAAGTCCAATCAAAGATAGTCTGAGGTTCTCCAATGAGGTAGATAATAGCTCCGGACTGCAACATACAATCGGAAATTCTATGATTGACGCACCTTTCGAAAGGAGATGAGGAGGAATATCTTTAGTCAGAGGGTGGTGAATCTGTGGAATTCATTGTCACAGAAGGCTGTGGAGACCAAATCAATGGATATTTTTAATAGATTCTTGATTAGTATGGGTGTCAAAGGTTATGGGGAGAAGGCAGGAGAATGGGGTTCAGAGGGAAAGATAGATCAGCCATGATTGAATGGTGGAGTAGACTTAATGGGCCGAATGGCCTAATTCCACTCCTACAACTTATGAATGGCATTTGCTAAATTCCCAAATGAATAGTGGCAATATTATAGGGCGGAGTATAATGGAAGTATCTGGGCTGATGATGTGTGGTCAGTGGGGGTTCTGAATGGGCCATAATTGATTTGCAGTGGATATAGGTCTAGTAGATGATCGAGAGTTGATAGGCTTAATTCCATTCTGCTAACCTGCCGGTTCAGTTCTATTCCATTAATATCATCCTCGCAGTCACTTCTTCATGTTTAGTGTCATCACAAAAAGTGATCTTATTATCTTCAATTCTCAAGTGATTTATCTGTCTTCTGTCTTCAAACCCAGTATCCATCTAAGCTGAAGATAGACACAAAGAGCTGGAGTAACTCAGCGGGACAAGCAGCATCTGTGGAGAGAAGGAATGGGTGACGTTGCGGGCCAAGACCCTTCTTCAGACTGAGGGTCTGAGGAAAGGGAAACAAGAGATATAGACGGTGATGTAGAGAGATATAGAACAAATGAATGAAAGATGTGGAAAAAGTAACAATGATCAAGGAAATGTGGAGCACACAATGGTCCATTGTTGGCTGTGGGCGAGGTGATGACAACTTATACAACAGTGATACTCAGCAGGAATACAGTGACATTAGTACCATGACTAGGGTGGGGGAGGGATGGAGAGAGGATGCAGAGCCGGATTTAGATGAAGAGAGGCCCTAAGCTGTTCCACTTGTGAGGCCCCCAACGACCGGACAGCCATGGCGGCCAAATCTCCCACAATTCAAAGCGAGGGAGAAAGTGCCCAGCGCCGACCAGTTGCCGTTGCAGTGCGCATGCGCATGCGCAGGGCGGCCGATGATGTGCTGGCCGTGGTTGTGCGCATGTGCAAGGCGGCCTGCCATGCCGGCGGATGAGGAGCGAGCGGAGCCCGGCGGCCCGGACACGGATAGCGGGGGAGATGGAGAGAGAGAGATAGAGACAATTAATACATAAGTTGTTTGGGTGAATGTGCAGGCTTTAAACAAGAAACATTGAGAAATATATTTTGGCAAATAATAAAATGTCCTAATTTTGTCCAACTGACAGCTGATAATTATCACATTCCTTAGCTTGCATCTGAGTGAAATTTATTTAAAATGCATTGATAGATTATCATTATTTAAATGGTAAATGCAGCTTCAGAGGCGTTTTGATTTTGCATGTTAAAACCAACCTGAGAACCATAGCCGATTTTGAACTTTTACTGAGTGATTTTTCACTTTTAAAAATTCTCATCTAACAAATGAATAAAGATAAAAAAGTATATAATGCCTTACCTTTGATGAAATTCAGCGGGAAAACGCGATATTTCCCGATATTTTGGTCCTTTAAATATCCTCGGCAATTGTCGGCTCCTGACTTCCGGTGGATAGGCACCTTCAGTTCCCTCTTGAATTTACCTTACTTGCTATCTTTTTTTTCCCCTGTAAATCTAGGTAGCTGTGCCTCACAGTCACCCCGACTGGCACAGTAAATTGCAGCTCTCAACCTCGCCGTTTTCTATGTTTTTAACGGGTGGGAAAATGCGATTTTTCCCATCCACTAACATGTACCGGGACCCGGATGTGTCCTCCACTTGAGAATTTTGGTCAATATATGCAAAATATGAGGTGCTGTTCCTCCGATTTGTGCTGGGCCTCACTCTGACAATGGAGGAGACCCAGGACAGAAAGATCAGTTTGGGAATGGGAGTTAAGGTGTTTAGCAACTGGGAGATCACATAGGCCGAGGCAAGCTGAACAATTTTAGATGAATGCAATAATGTGATTGGGTGCATTCTTCATGTGGTTGGGTTGTGTCCACCTAAGCTGCCGGTGAATGTTATTTTCTCAAACCTTCAATGTTGTGAACCAGCCTTTTATTTGCCACAGTTTGATTGACTGAGGAAGTGGGTGTTTGAAGCTCGTGACCTCAGTTCTGACACAGAACATTTGGCCTACAGCAGTGATCCTTGCCCTCCTATATGCTTTTGAAGTATGGACTATCAACAGCAAGCTTCTGAAACACTAGGAAAACATCACCTACTTACTCTCAAGTCAAGTCAAGTCAGGTTTTATTCGTCACTTGCACATAAAGTGCAGTTAAATGAATTTGCCAGCAGCGGTACAATAAAAAAAAGAACACACAATACACAATATACTGCGCAATTTTCTAAATTTACGGAATGAATAAGTGGCAGGGTGGTACAGTGGTGGAGTTGCTGCCTCACAGTGCCGAAGACCCCGGTTCAATCCTGACCTCAGGTGCTGTCTGTGTGAAGTTTGCACGTTTTCGCTGTGACCGCGTTGGTTTTCTCCGTGTGTTCCGGCTTCCTCTCACATCTCTGAGACGTGCGGGTTTGCGAGTTAATTGACTTCTGTAATTGGCTTTCTCCTCGTGCGTAGGGAGTGGATGAGAAAGTGGGATAACATAGAACGGGTAATCAATGGTCGGTGGGCCAAAGGGCCTTTTTCCATGCTGTATCTCTGAACTAAACTAAAGAAACAGAACCGACAATAGTAGTCACTCGCTCTGCTCTTAGCACAGGGCATGTCGATCCCAAACTTGACACCAGAGACAATCTATTCTGTCACATGAAGTGATTACCTAAAGGACGGAGGAAAAAGATTCAGGAATGTGCTCAGCCACCTTGAAAGAATTGCAACTTCTCCACCTTCTCCTGGGAATCCCCGACCTATGACCATTCAAGTTGACGAGAGTGCATTTGAAATGATATTGCTAATCTTGAATCAAGAGCACACAGGAAGGAGAGCCTTGCTCAATGTGCAGAGGGATTGCTGCAGCTCACAAGCGACCTACCCAGTTAGGGTCCTCCTGCCCTGACGCTGAAAGGGGCTACACTTCCCACATTGGACGCCTCACTAATCCCAATGCTCAAAGAGTGGAAGTAAGCCATTCTTGGTCCCTAAGGACTGCCAGTGAAGAAGGATTTGTCAAACACTTCCTTAAAATTCACACAGACATGTACTGTATTCTGATGCAGAGAGGGTGTTTCCACAAGTGGGAGAGTCTAGTAGCAGAGGCCAGAGCCTTAGAATAGAAAGATGTACCTTTCGAAAGGAGATGAGGAGGAATTTCTTTAGTCAGAAGGTGGTGAATCTGTGGAATTCATTGTCACAGACGGCTGTGGAGACCAAATCAATCAATATTTTTAAGGTGGAGATTTGTAGATTCTTGATTAGTATGGGTGTCAAGGGAAAGGCAGGGGAATGGGCTTCAGAGGGAAAGATAGATCAGCCATGATTGAATGGTGGAGTAGACTTAATGGGCCAAATGGCCTAATTCCACTCCTACAACTTATGAATGGTATTTGCTAAATTCCCAAACTGGCAGGAGAGTTAAAATTATGAATGAAAACACTGCATTGCTGCAAATGACATCTGAGTGGAAGGTGGTTTCGAGGCATAATCTGCCGTTTATTTGTTTACAATATGTGGGCAAGCCCAGCATTAATTGCTCTTCCCTAATTACTCTCAAGAAGATGGTGGGAAGCCCCTTTCCTGAACCGTATCGGTCCTGCGGTGAAGGCATCCACAGAGTGTTGTTAGGTGGAGAGTTCCAGGATTTAAATGAGCGAACTCTGAGGAAATGGAAGCTGTGTGATTTTTATTTAGCCAGTGGCATTCGAAAGGCCCTGTCCCACTTTCCCGAGTTATTCACAAATTCTCCCGAGCTTTCCCCTTGATTCAAACTCAGAGAATGCCCGTAGCGAGCCCATAGGAGTCCGTAGGAGTCCGTAGATGTTTTGTAGCGGCTCATAATGCCAGCCGTGGGTGCTCGGGGCATCAGGTAAGTCGGGACATTTTTTCAGCATGTTGAAAAATGTCCACGAGTAAAAAAAATAGCCCCACGTACCTACGGCTGGCTATTACCGTAATTCTCCGAGTTTGAATCAAAGGGAAAACTCGGGAGAATTTGTGAGTAACTCGGGAACGTGGGACAGGCCCTTAATCCAACACTTGTCTTCATGCTTCGCAATGGTAGAGGTTTAGGGATTGGAAGTTGCTGCTGAAACGTCACCGATAAGTTGCTGAAGGAATTTTGTGGCTGGTACACACTGCTGTCGGTAGAGGAAGAACCATTTCTTGTAGAGAACTGGGTGCAAATTATTACTCAACCGTATCTGTCTCTGAAATGATGGTGATGATGGCCCACTTTTAGGGGCTGCTGTAATTGAACAGATCAGAAGAGCAATGGGATTAAATTCTAATAAATGTGAGGTCAAAAGTCAAGTGGTCTATTTTTGTATGTCCCAAAACGGAACGATGAGTTGTATGTGGCAGTACAACAGTATGTAAACATAGTACTCAGTAGATAGATTCCAGCATCTGCAGTCACGTATATAACCATATAACATATAACAATTACAGCACGGAAACAGGCCATCTCGGCCCTACAAGTCCGTGCCGAACAACTAATATATCTATATATCTCTGCCGAACAACTAATATATCTATATATCTCCCGCTGATATTTCTGCACAGATTTTCGGTGGGAACCAAATATTACTTTACTTGTCTGCAATCTATACACATTATTTGAAGTTTGTCGCTCAACTTAAAGTGGGCCTTTAACTGCGCAGAAGGCTGGCAGATGTTGAACAGCTCTGAGACCGGGCGAAGAGATGAGTTTGAGTTTAGTTTATTGTCTCGTGAACCGTGAAAAGCTTTGTTTGCGTGCTTTTACAGAATGATATTGTTGTACAAGTCTATAGGTCAATGGCGATGACAGCAGATAGAAAATGAGGTTAAAAAAAGAGATAAGGGATACTTGCCTTCTTTAGCCAGGGATAGCATGTAAGACTTAGTAGGTAATGATCCAACTAAAGTACAGTTTCTGGATGCCGCACAAGGGAAAGGCTATGCTTGCACAAGATAGAGAGCAGAGGAGATTCATCAGGATTTTGCCTAGGGTGGAGTTATGAGGAGAACAAGGGAAGGCTGGATTTGTTTCCCTTGAAGTGGAGCAGGCTGAGTGCGGGCCTGATTAAAGTACACAAAATTGTGATGGACATACAGAGTGTAGTTCGTGAGAAGCCTTTCCCCATAGCAGTATGTAAAATCACAAAGGCATGGAATGGGAGGCTTAGAGGAGATCTGCAAAATATATTTTATTCACCCATAGGATGGAAAATCTGGAATGCACAGCACAGCTTCAGGCTGCTGGAGGCAGCCACCCTCACTGTTTTTAAGGAATGTTCTGAATGTGCACTTGAATTGCCAACGCACCTTTACAGACCAGTACTGAGAAACGGGATTAGCATTGTGGGAACTATAAAGCAGAATAGTGGGAACTATAGGACGGTTATTCTGCCTTCGGTGGTTGGTAAGATTTTAGAGTCCATTATAAACGATGAAGTTACGGAGTACTTAGAAGTTCATGATAAAATAGACCAAACTCAGCATGACTTTGTGAGGGAGATGTCTAGCCTGACAAATTTGCTGGAATTCAATTAAGAAATAAATTGCAGGATGGACAAAGTAGAGCCAGCAGATGTTGTTTACCTAGATTAGAAAGCCTTTGTTAAGGTGCCACACGTGAGGCTGCTAAGGAAGATGAGAGCCCACGGTATCAAAGGGCAGATACCAGCATGGATAGCAGGTTGGCAGAAGGCAAAGAGTGGCAATAAAGGGGGCTTTTTCTGGTTGGCTGCCAGTGACTAGCGGAGTTCCGCAGGGCTCGGTGCTCTTCACGTTGTATACTAATGATTTGGATGTTAGTGAAGTCAAGTCAAGTTTATTCGTCACGTACACATACAAGATGTGCAGTGAAATGAAAAGTGGCAATGCTCGCGGACTTTGTGCAAAAAGACAAACAAACAAACAACCAAACAAACTACAAACAGAATGGAACAGAATCACATATTATTTTACATATTAAATATTGTGGGCGGAAGAAAAAGGGAAAAAAACAGCACTTAAAAAAAAAAGCAGTAGAGTGGTACAGTAAAGTTAGTCCCTGGTGAGATAGGAGTTTACAGTCCTAATGGCCTCTAGGAAGAAACTCCTTCTCAACCTCTCCGTTCTCACCGCATGGCAACGGAGGCGTTTGCCTGACCGTAGCAGCTGGAACAGTCCGTTGCATGGGTGGAAGGGGTCTCCCATGATTTTATTAGCTCTGCACCTCCTGTTGTATAGTTCCTGCAGGGGGGCGAGTGAAGTTCCCATAGTGCGTTCGGCCGAACGCACTACTCTCTGCAGAGCCTTCCTGTCCTGGGCAGAGCAATTCCCAAACCAGATGGTAATATTTCCAGACAAGATGCTTTCCACAGCCGCTGAGTAGAAGCACTGGAGGATCCTCGGAGACACTCTGAATTTCCTCAGTTGCCTGAGGTGGTAAAGGCGCTGCCTTGCCTTACTCACGAGTGCTGCGGTGTGTGATGTCCATGTCATATCCTCAGATATTTAAAACAGCTCACCCTATCCACAGTACCCCCATTTATCCTCAATGGTGTTGATGGGATTGAAGGGTTTGTGGCCAAGTTAGCGGTTGATACGAAAATAGGTGGAGGTGCAGGTAGCATTGAGAAAGCAGGGACTCTGCAGAGGGACTTGGATAGGTTGGAACAGTGCGCAGAGAAGTGGCAGATGGAATATAATGTAGCAAAGTGTGGAGTCATTCATTTTGCAAGTAGGAATAAAGGGTTAGATTATTTTCTAAATGGGGAGATAATCCAGAAATCAGAGGTGCAAAGGGACATGGGAGTGCTGGTGCAGGATTCCCAAAAAAGTTAATCTGCAAGTCGTACTCAATGCTAGCATTTATTTCGCAAGGGCTTATACACAAAAACAAGGGATGTAATGATGAGGCTCTATAAGGCGCTGGGCAGGCGGCATTTGGAATATTGTGAGCCATTTTGGGCACCATATCTGAGGAAGGATGTGCTGGCTCTGGAGAGGGTCCAGAGGAGGTTTACAAAAATGATTCCAGGAACGAGTAGGTTAACATATGATGTGCGTTTGACGGCACTGGGCCTGTACTCGCTGGAGTTTAGAAGAATGAGGGGGGACTCATTGAAATGTACAGAATAGTGAAAGGCTTGGATAGAGTGGATGTGGAGAGGATGTTTTCACTTGTGGGAGAGCCAAGGACTAGAGGTCACAGCCTCAAAATTAAAGGACATTCTTTTAGGAAGGAGATGAGGAATTTCTTTGGTCAGAGGGTAGTGAATCAGTGGAATTCATTGCCACAGAAGGCTGTGGAGGCCAAGTCAGTGGATACCTTTAAGGCAGAGATAGATACAGGTAGATTCTTGATTTGTACAATCATCAGAGGTTATGGGGAGAAGGCAGGAGAATGGGGTTAGGAGGGAGAGATAGATCAGCTATGATTGAATGGTAGACAATGGGCCGAATGGCCTAACTCCGCTCCTTTCACTTATGATCTTATGAACATAGATGGGAACCTGAGGAACAATATGAACATGATGATTTCCATGTTTTTTGACCCAATCCTTCTGATAATGGTACTCCTATATTGGTGGTATTCCCACATGCCTATCGCCCTTTATCTTCTTTGGTGGTAGAGGTTGCTGGTTTGGGACAATTTTAGATTATGTACGCAGAAAGCAAATGTCCTCTTTAGTGGATAGTACATGGATTAGTGGTCTTGTTTAATCAATATGATGGGGAAAGGCAAGATGTGGCACCTGCTCCTCACAACTCCCATCAGCTAAGATTCAATCCTAAACTCTAATGCTGTCTGACTGGAGTTTGCATATTCTTCCATGACTGGGTTTCCTATGTTACTTCAAGTTAATCCCACATTGCAAATACACACTAGTCTTGTAATTAAGATAGACACAAAATGCTGGAGTAACTCCACGGGTCAGGCAGCATCTCTGGAGAAAAGGAATAGGTGAAATTATGGGTTGAGACCCTTCTTCAGACTGAGGGTAGCGGGAAACTAGAGGCATGAAAAGGCACAGAATACATCAGAGCCAGGACCCATGACCCAGTGAAGTTGGAGCCCATTATGGTCCATTGTTGACTGTGGAAGAGGTGATAACGAAGGGATACAGTGAAACCAGGATGGGGGAGGGAAGGATAGACAGGGAGCATACGACTTGAAATTAGAGAAGTCAATATTCATACCACTGGGTTGTAAGCTGCCCAAGCAAATTGATAATTGGTCACTGTAAATTGTCTAAAGATGAGCGATATGGGAAGACAAGCTACTGGGCAAAATAGGGGGGTGGATAGGCTTATTGTCTAAACCAGAAATGACTGCATGGGCCAAAAGGTATCTTTCTTGGTTGTAGGAAATATTCATTAACAACCTGTTTATGTGGTCAGTATTAACAACCAGCAATGTCTTGTCTATGTAGATGGTGGAAATAGTGACAAAGGCAATTGGACATGGAAGTAAACTTGCTGGGCTAAGGGAATAGACCAGTTTACTAGATTGCTCTATATGGGTGGATAGAACAAGGAGCGTTCCTCTCTGCTGTAATGACTATGATTCACTCTACAACTATGGAATTAGAATTTAGAGATACAGCGTGGAGACAGACCCTTCGGCCCAGCGAGTCTGAGCCGACCAGCGATCCCCACACGCTATCACTATCCTACACACACTAGGGATCATTTACAATTTTACCAAACCAATTAGCCTACAAATGTGTACGTTTTTGGAGTGTTGGAGGAAATGGAAGGTCCTGGGGAAAACCCACACAGGCAGGGGCAGAAATCGCTATCAAAACATGGGGGACACACAATTTCTTGGCAGCTGTGTGCACACACACACACACACACACACACACACACACACACACACACACACACACACACACACACACACACACACACACACACACACACACACACACACACACACACACACACACACACACACACACGCACACGCACGCGCGCACACACACACACACTCACACACACGCACGCGAGGCTTCGGCCGTGGGCCCTGTGAACAGTAACATCGGGAGCTGAACTGGTTGGTGATCGTCTCCGAACTCCAGCAACAGCAGTTTCGTCCGCCCCGAATCGTGGAGCTTGAATCGGCCCATTCACGGGGCCTTTCATCGCCAGCGCGGCTTAAAATACGCCGGCGGGGGCTTCAACATCGGGGGCTTCAACATCGGGAGCCTGGATTGCCTCGATGCAGCAGTTTGATTTTAAGCTGCGCCGGGCGATGAAAGGCCCCTCGAACGGGCCGATTCAGCCTAGAAAGTGTCTGATACCCGCTTGAATCCTTCAAAAGCTATGTTATAAATAACACTTAAACAAATAAAACTGAAGCAAATAAAGACAAACAGAAAAACCAACCTTGGACGGGGGAGAGAGAGAGAGAGAGAGAAATGGGAAAAACATACTAAATAACGTGTGATCTGAATGAGGGACTTACCTGCAAGCCAGCCAGAAAACCCGTTCGACTGGAGCCCTTAATGACCTGACCCGTTTATATCCAATACCCGTTTAAATCTTTCCCATCCACCAATACATCCAATTAGGTCAAATGGTAATTGTACCCACATCAGACAGCTTTACGAAGTCTTTGCAACATTTGCTTGAAAGTAATAGTTCTGCCCTGATTCTCACAATAGCATCAAGAAGATTCAGCTGCATTCTTTTTCTTATCTTCGTTTTAACGGAGGATACAAGAAAAAACATTCTCTCGACTACAGCATTGCTCACAGGGGTTATTAGGCAAGTAAGGGCAAAGGTGGCAAGCTCTTTAAATGCCTGATGCTGAAGTACACCAAATCCATAACTCTTCGGAGTCCGTCCTTATTAAAAGGACCTTCTTCTTTCCAATCGACAAAAGGCATTTGTCTGTATTATTCTTCAATTGTGTTAACCTTGTTTCCTGCATGGTGTATAAAGGGTAACTCGGAAAACCTAGGCCACAAAATTTGATTTATAATTATCACACGGCTCAATTTTGATAAACTTTCAAATGTATCTCTTGCCAGAGAGCTTCTTCTAGCATAGACATGCATATAGAGTATAGAAGTTGGGACGTAATGTTAAAATTGTACAAGGCAGTGGTGAGGCCAATTCTGGAATATGGTGTACAATTCTGGTCGCCAAATTATAGCAAAGATGTCAACAAAATAGACAGAGTGCAGAGGAGATTTACTAGAATGTTGCCTGGGTTTCAGCACCTAAGTTACAGAGAAAGGTTGAACAAGATAGGTCTTTATTATTTGGAGCGCAGAAGGTTAAGGGGGGACTTGATAGAGGTCTTTAAAATTATGAGAGGGATAGACAGAGTTGGCGTGGATAAGCTTTTTCCATTGAGAGTAGGGAAGATTCAAACAAGAGGACATGATTTGAGAATTAAGGGACAAAAGTTTAGGGGCAACATGAGGGGGAACTTCTTTACTGAGAGAGTGGTAGCTGTGTGGAATGAGCTTCCACAGGAGGTGGTGAAGGCAGGTTTGTTTTTATCATTTAAAAATAAATTGGATAGGTAACTCTTCGGAGCTGATCCTCCGGAGCTGATAATTGGATAGGTATATGGACGGGAAAGGAATGGAGGGTTATGGTCTGAGTGCAGGTAAATGGGGCTAGGTGAGAGTAAGTGTTCGGCACGGACTAGAAGGGCCGAGATGGTCTGTTTCCGTGCTGTAATTGTTATATGGTTATATATACATCTTTCTTTGACATTTTTTATTTCCACACGAGCTTCAGCACTGTTGTTCTGCTGTAGGAACCTATTACATGCTGTTAAGAAATTGATACCAAAATCAACTTGATTAGTATTTTTTCCTGTCCTTTGGCATCATAGTCTGTTCTGACGACTCTTCTGGTGTAAGAATAGTTATTGATACAATTCATGAGGATCAGCTTTTTGTTGAAAAAGGCTGTTCAGTCTTTCAAATTCCTGCACAACAGGCGTTGCAAACTCAAAGAACAAGTAGTTTTTGTATAGGTTACACAAAAAAGCTGGAGAAACTCAGCGGGTGCAGCAGCATCTATGGAGCGAAGGAAATAGGCAACGTTTCGGGCCGAAACCCTTCTTCAGACTGATCGGGGGCGGGGGTGGGTGGGACAAGAAGGGAAAAGGAGGAGTAGCCAGAAGGCTGGGGGATGGGAGGAGACAGCAGGGGGGCTGAGGAAGGGGAGGAGACAGCAAGGACTAACAAAATTGGGAGAATTCGATGTTCATGCCCCCGGGGTGCAGACTCCCCAAACGGAATATGAGGTGCTGTTCCTCCAACTTCCGGTGCTGCTCGCTGTGGCCATGGAGGAGACCCAGGACAGAGTGGTCGGAGGCGGAGTGGGAGGGGGAGTTGAAGTGCTGAGCCACCGGGAGGTCAGCTTGGTTATTGCGGACCGAGCGGAGGTGTTCGGCGAAACGATCGCCCAACCTCCGCTTGCTGGGTGGGTTCTAGTGCTCCACCCCCTTAGTTGGCAGCAGAGATATGGCCAAATGTAACTGACCATAAACCATTTCTCTTAAAGGAAAACGTTTTAGAAAAGGAGTTTTAGTTTTTGTAGTCTGACAACATTTCCTTTAGGAGTCTTGCTTTGAATTTTGTATCTAACTTTGATTGGGCTAGTTCAGCAGAAGTGAAATAAGCCTTTAGGTCTTCCCAGTTCATCGAAATATTAAACATAACCTTTCCACGCACAAGCCACCGCGTAAATGAAGGTTTTTCAAAGGGGGAGGGGGGCAGTTCAGGTTCACGCAAATTCTGTAGTTGGGTTCATCACTGAACAGTTCTTTGTATGCCTCTCGTCTTAATTCACTACGGCGAAACAAATTGGGTATTTCTGACAGTAAAAATCCAATATTTGATGCTAACTTGGATGCTGCATATTGAACACACACTGGGCAGCACGTGGCCTGACTCTGCTGGGTGGGTTCTAGTGCTCCACCCCCTTAGTTGGCAGCAGAGATATGGCCAAATGTAACTGACCATAAACCATTTCTCTTAAAGGAAAACGTTTTAGAAAAGGATGGTATGTAATTATCGGGTAGATAATTTTAGCATGTAAAAAAGCCAGGAAAAAGCCCATAAGCCAAATTAATTTTCTGATGTCAACCAAATTGGAAAAAACCCAGGAAAAAAACCCAAAAACCAAGTTAATTTTCTGACACCAACCAACTTTTTAAAAAGCCAGATTTCTGGAATTTGGCGCTAAAAAAGCCAATCTGGCAACCCTGCTTCGAGCCAGCACTGCCATTCAATATGATCATGGCTGATCATCCACAATCAGTACCCCGTTCCTGCCTTCTCGCCATTTCCCTTGGCTCTGCTATCTTTAAGAGCTCAATCTAACTCTCTCTTGGAAGCATCCAGAGAATTGGCTTCCACTGCCTTCTGGGTAGAGAATTCCACAGATTCACAACTCTCTGGGTGAAAAAGTATTTCCTCATCGCCATTCTAAATGGCCTACCCCTTATTCTTAAACTGTGGCCCCTGGTTCTGGATTCCCCCAACACCGGGAACATGTTTCATGCCTCCAGCGTGTCCAAATCCTTAATAATCCTATACGTTTCAATAAGATACCCTCTCATCCTTCTAAATTCCAGCGTATACAAGCCCAGCCGCTCCATTCTATCAACATATCCTGTCTTCCCGGGAATTAACCTCGTGAACCTACGCTGCACTCCCTCAATAGCAAGAATGTCCTTCCTCAAATCTGGAGACCAAAACTGCACACAATACTCCAGGTGTGGTCTCACTAGGGCCCTGTACAACTGCAGAAGGACCTCTTTGCTCCTATACTCAACTCCTCTTGTTATTGAAGGTCAACATGCCATTAGCTTTCTTCACTGCCTGCGTGGGTTTTCCACGGGTGCACCGGTTTCCTACCACACTCCAAAGACCTACGCGTCTATAGGGTGATTTCACCAAATGTTAAATGAGCGTAGATCCCCCCTCACGTGACCGAAAATTTTAACTGGAGGACATATGTAACTTCGGTAAATGTTAGTGAATGGGGAAACACGCACTTTCCCACCCGTTAAAAAACATGGAAAACGGCCGATTTTTTAGCTGAAATTTTCTGTGCTAGTCGGGGTGACCGTGAAGCGCATCGACCTAAATTTTCAGGTAAAAAAAAGATAGAAAGTAAGGTAATTACAAGAGGGAACTGAAGGTGGAAAACAGCGGAAGTGAACAGCCGACATTTGCCGTGGAGATTTAAAGGTCCAAAATATCGGGAATTATCGCGTTTGCTCGCTGTATTTCATCAAAAGTAAGTTAATAATGCCTTACTTTTGATGAAATTCAGCGAGCAAATGCAAATCGGCCGTTTTCCATGTTTTTAACGGTTGGGAAAGTGCGTGTTTCCCCATTCACTAACATGTCCCGAAGTTACATATGTCCTCCAGTTAAAATTTTCGGTCACGTGAGGGGGGATCTACGCTCATTTGACATTTGGTGAAATCACCCTATAGGTTAATTGGTTTCTGGTAAAGATTGTAAATTGTCCCTTGTGGTGCTGGTGGTGAGAGTGCAAGGGCGAGGGGCCGAAAGGCCTGGACGGTGCCGGGTGACGTCACGGGTGGGCGGGGTTGACCGTTGGCGGATGACGTCACGGGTGGTTGACGGTGCCGGGTGACGTCACGGATGGTTGACGGTGCCGGGTGACGTCACGGATGGGCGGGTGGTTGATGGCGCCGGGTGACGTCACGGGTGGGCGGGTGTTTGACGGTGCCGGGTGACTTCACGGATGGGCGGGGGGTTGACCGTTGGCGGGTGACGTCACGGGTGGGCGGGGGGGTTGACGGTGCCGGGTGACGTCACGGGTGGGCGGGGTGTTGACGGTGCCGGGTGACGTCACGGGTGGGCGGGGTTGACCGTTGGCGGGTGACGTAATGGCCGACCATGTGCGGCCGCGAGGCCCCGCCCCCTATTTGGCGGAAGCGCCGCGAGCCCCGCGCCTGCGCGCTGCCTCTCCCCCCACCCACCCATCATGGCGGAGCAGGCGGCGAAGGTGGAGGCGGCCGGTGGTGGCGGCGGCGAGGGAGGCCCCGTAGTGGCCGAGGCCCAGCACCTGGTGAACGGCGGCCCCCAGGACAAGGACAAGGACGACGAGGTGGCCGAGGACAGCACCAAAAAGAAAAAGAAGAAGAAGAGGAAGGGCAAGAGCGGTGAGTGTGGGGGTGAGTGAGGCCCTGTCGGCGTGTGGGCGCTGTCGGGCCGGGTAGGGCCGGGCCGGGCTCTCCCGCTGACAGGCTGGCGGCCTCCTCCCTTCCGTGGTACCCCCGCTGCCACCAGCACACCCCCGGACCCGGACCCGGACCCGCCGCCACATGGGCCTCCCTCCCTCCCTCCCACTCCTCTCTACCACCTCAGGGTATTTAATGTCCCACCGAAACACCCTCCTCCGCCCTTCCCTCCCTCCCTCCCTCCCTCCTTGTTTTGTCAACCCCACCTCGTCGGTGTGGGGGGACATGTCCCTATACGGAGGTACACAAATTGCTGGAGAAACTCAGCGGGTGCAGCAGCATCTAACCCTATACGGAGCTGGCTACACGGAGATAGGTAACTCAGCGGGACAGGCAGCATCTCAGGAGAGAAGGAATGGGTGAGGATTCGGGTCGAGACCCATTTTCAGACCCTCGTCTCAATCCCAAATGTCACCTCTTCCGTCTCTTGAGATGCTGCCTGATCTAGCTGCCTGTCCCGCTGAGTTAACCCAGCGTTTTATCTCTATCTTTCTTCTGTGTAAACCAGCATCTGTAGTTTCTTCCTGCACCTAACAACACGGGGGCTTTTCTGTGAAGTTGAACGGCATATACATTTAGATGGTGCAGGGTTGTAGGCGTGTGTATGTAGCAAACACATTGCTCCAGACCACACCACTGGGTTTCATGTATATGCTGCAGGTATTACATAAAATGTTTAGTGCGCTGAAAGCATACATTCCTGTAACTGGCCATTTACTGTGATTTTCAGAGTCCAAGGTTTATAACTCACCTTCTTCCTATTTTCATCATTATTGTTCCAGGGGCAACAGGAATTGATTTCATGTTGATATGGAATCAATTTATATGTCAAGAAAAATACATTTAATTAATGTCAGAGTCTGACTTACTGACATGACTTTTGATGAGTGCTTTAGTAATGTTGGCAATTAACTTCAATAAAAATGAAATGATTTATGCAGATGTTGAGGATCTAACCATAGAAATAAAGGTTGCCTTGTAATACAACCCTCCAAGCCTAACATGGAGTGATATGCAAGAAGGCAAATTAAAAAAGAACTCTCACTTCACATATTTTCAAATTTCAGTATGTCACCTTCAACAAATTACTTTTGAAGTTCTGTCACTAGTGTAGATGAACCCAATGGTTTGGACCCAGTAAAATCTCTTGAACTGAAAGTGAATTATTGTTCAACAAAATGTAATGAAAGTAAATTATTATTTTACTGATGGAAGGAAAGACAGAACTTTAACAATATTATCCACATAATTATTTGCTTTTATGACTATCTGAACAAAGTGATGTGAAAACTAAATAGATGCCTTTTATTATTGTTACCCTCAGCTTGTCGAAAGGCCTGAAGTAATTATTTGCAATTGATCTTCATTGGGGAAGAGTAGTACAGGCCTTTTCTGGTGTGTAGTGTTCACTTCCTTATATGGTTGGAAGATTTCAAGTTCAAAGGTCTAGTTATGCCAGCCAGTCTGATCTTGGTTCGGTGGCAGGGGTCCTACCATTTGCTGTAAAATTAAACATAGAAATTTGGAGCATGCATGGAAGATATGATCCCTCTGCCTATTCTTCCATTTAATGAGGTGATGGCTGTTTAGGGTTATACTTCAACTCTCCCCATTCCCTTTCTATAGACAATATTTTACTCCCATGCTGCATGTCAAGTACTGTTATATAAAAACCCTGCGTAACCCCGTATTCTGATACGGGCACTGC
>NW_026576506.1:85000-94323 GCF_028641065.1 Leucoraja erinaceus | reverse complement strand
TTGTGGCCTACCAAGAACCCCTGTACCAACTGCAGTAGAACCTCCTAGCCCCTCCTTAGACTAACAATCCTCTACGCAAAGAATTCCTTTCCTCCATATAGGAGACCAAAAACGTACGCAATACTCCAGGTGTGGTCTCACCACGACGACTGTACAACTGCAGTAGAACCTCCCTGCTCCTATACTCAAATCCTCTCAGAGCAATAATGTCTTCCTCAGAGTAGGAGACCAAAACTGTTACGCAATACTTCCAGGTGTGGTCTCACAAAGACCCTGTACAACTGCAGAGTATAAACCTCACTGCTCTGTGGACCCTCAAATCGACCTCCTCTCAGATGCATAACTCGTATCTTTAAGTTACTTGCAATTTGAGCATCTTTTCGTGGGAAGGTATGGTGTAGCATGACACCCGGTTGTTTCTCCCCACCGCCTCAGGGCATCTTGGCAGTCCTACTTTCAGTGTTTTTGCAAAGTGGGTAACCTCAGGCTGTGCTGGGGGCCACACCCTTGACTTCCAAGGACGGCCACAGTTTATACTCTCTAAATTTAGGAGATTGAGAGGGACAACTTAGAGAAACTTACAAATCCTCTTAGGGGTTGGACAGGCTAGATGCAGGAAGATTGTTCCCGATGTTGGGGAAGTCCAGGACAAGGGGTCACAGCTTAAGGATAAGGGCGAAATCCTTTAAAACCAAGATGAGAAGAACTTTTTTCAAACAGAGAGTGGTGAATCTCTGGAACTCTCTGCCACAGAGGGTAGTCGAGGCCACACAGTTCATTGGCTATATTTAAGAGGGAGTTAGATGTGGCCCTTGTGGCTAAGGGGATCAGAGGGTATGGAGAGAAGGCAGGTACAGGATACTGAGTTGGATGATCAGCCATGATCATATTGAATGGCGGTGCAGGCTCGAAGGGCCTAATGGCCTACTCCTGCACCTAATTCTATGTTTCTATGTTTCTATGATGTTGGGAAGTCCCAGGACAAGGTGTCACAGCTTAAGACCTCATGGGGGAATCCTTTAAAACCGAGATACCCAGAACTTTTTGTCACACAGAGAGTTGGTGAAGTCTCTGGAAACTCTCTGCCACCAGAGGGTAGTCGAAGGCCAGTTCATTGCATGGCTTAAGAGGGAGTTGATGTTGCCCTTGTGGCTACAAGGGATCCTGGGGGTGCTGGTAGAAACACGGACTTGGATACTGAGTTTTATGATCAGCCCATGACCACACTTGAATTGCGAATGGTGCAGGCTGGAAGGGCCGAATGGCCTCTACTCCTGCACCTACTGTCTATTGTCTACTAAACGTAATTCCCCTTCTCATGTATCTGTCCACTGTGAATAGATCGATGACAATCAGGTATAGTATTTCCGCTGGCTGGTTAGCGCTCAACAAAAGCATTTTCACTTAAGTGACAATGAACTGAATTGAAAGGCCTGGATAGAGTGGATGTGGAGAGGATGTTTCCACTAGTGGGAGAGTCTAGAGTCTAGGATTAGAGGGCACAGCCTCAGAATTAAAGGACGTCCTTTTAGAAAGTAGACCAGGAGGAATTTCTTTAACCTGGGTGCGGTGAATCTGTGGAATTCATTTCCTGTGGAGGCCACAAGTCAGTGGATATTTTTAAGGCAGAGATAGATAGATTCTTGATTAGTGCGGGCTTCAGGGAGAAGGCAGGAGAATTCCACAGACTCACAACTCTCTCTGTGAGAGAAAAAGTGTTTCCTCGTCTCCGTTCTATGTTTCCTGCCTCTATCTTTTGGTTTCCAAACCTGGAGGCAGGAAAACATTTTCCCGATGTTGAGGGGGGTCCAACAACCAGGGTCACAACACCGGCCACGGACACACACACAACACACACACACAGTCACACACACAACCCACACACACACACACACACTACACACACCAACACACACACACCACAGTTTAAGAATAAGGGTTCTCTGCCACAGAACAGAGAACGAGGCTCCAAACACTTTTTCTCACAGTGAGAGTTGTGAGTCTGTGGAATTCTCTGCCTCAGGAGGCGGTGGAGGCCGGTTCTCTGGATGTTTTCTCTGCAGTTCCTTGATCTCCACTCCATTTCAAACCTCAGTTAGACCCTCCTTATCTCGTCTGTATAATTCCCTCTCCCCCCCCGTGCTCGGTCTGGCGAAATGGCCTCAATAGACAACTAGACTCAGGAGTAGAGGCCATTCGGACCCTTCCTAGGCCAGCAACACGCCATTCAATGTGATCAGGCTGATCATCCCCAATCAGTTACGGCCTGTTCCTGCCTTCTCCCCTGACGTTTCCGCGCACTATCTTAAGAGCCTATCTAGCTCTCTGAATCGAACCTAGCTCCAGAGAACCGGCCCTCCACCGCCCTCTGAGGCAGAGATTTCCACAGACTCTCAACTCTCTGTGAGAAAAAGTGTTTCCTCGTCTCCGTTCTAAATGGCCGACCCCTTATTCTTAAACTGTGTGTGTGTGTGTGTGTGGCCCCTGGTTCTGGACTCCATCAACACCGGGAACATGTTTCCTGCCTCTCTAGCGTGTCCAAACCCTTAACAATCATATATGTTTCAATGAGATCCCCTCTCATCCTTCTAAACTCCACAGAGTGTACAAGCCCACAGCCGCTCCATTGTGTGGCCCCTGGTTCTGGACTCCCCCAACATCGGGAACATGTTTCCTGCCTCTAGCGTGTGTGTCCAAACCCTTAACAATCTCATATATGTTTCAATGAGATCCCCGCTCATCCTTCTAAACTCCACAGACTGCACAAGCCCACAGCCGCTCCATTCTCTCCGCATGTGACAGTCCCGCCATCCCGGGAATTAACCTGGTGAACCTACGCTGGGCTCCCTCAATAGCAAGAATGTCCTTCCTCAAATTAGGGGACCATAACTGCACACAATACTCCAGTTGAGGTCTCACTAGGGCCCTGTACAACTGCAGAAGGACCTCTTTGCTCCTATACTCGACTCCTCTTGTTATGAAGGCCAACAGGCCAAAACTGCACACAATACTCCAGGTGTGGTCTCACTAGGGCCCTGTACAACCGCAGAAGGACCTCTTTGCTCCTGTACTCAACTCCTCTTGTTATAAAGGCCAACTTGCCATTCGGTGTAGTGAAAACTGTGTGTGTGTGTGGCCCCAGGTTCTGGACTCCCCCAACATCGGGAACATGTTTCCTGCCTCTAGCGTGTCCAAGCCCTTAACAATCTTGGAGAGACGGGTGACCTGAAACATCGGCTGATCCTTCTCTCCAGAGACGCTACCTGTCCCGCTGAGTTACTCCAGCCTTCTGTACCTTTCTACATCTGAAAGAAAACTGGACTGAGTGGTTTCAGGTTACCTGAAGCATTCGAGCGGGAATTCCTCTGGAGAACTGCCGCTCCCCACTCTCTTTCATTCCACAATAATCTTGCTGCCGACCCCACATCAGTCTTAGAATGCCCATGGGGTGTCCATTTATTCCCTCCTCTTGATTTCGTCCTCAAAAACGTGTTTCGCCCAGAGAGTTGTGAATTTGTGGAATCCCTCCCCCGAGTGTCTTGTGTGTGTGTTTGTGTTGTGTTTTTGTGTTTTTGGTGTGTGTGTGTGGTGTGTGTGTTGTGGTGTGTTTGGTGTCTGTGTCCTTGTGTGGTGTGTGTATGTGTGTGTGTGTAGTGTGTGTGTTGTGTCTTTGTGTGTGTGTGTGCAGGACGGCAGATTCTTGAACACAAATCCAAGGTTGGACAGTTCCTCCCCCCCTGGATTTCACCAGCGGGTGAGGCAGCATCTACTGGAGCGAATGAATCCCCACCTCCTCCCCTTTCGGACCCTCTCTTCAGACTGGAGTTTTGTGTGGCAATGGGGTTCAGAGGGCCTCACACCACACACCCACAGCACACACACTAGAGCAGCAACACGCCATACACGCACCACACACACACCACATCCATGCCACACTCACACACACACACACACACCCCACTCACCACACTCACACAACACACCCCCACACCCACACCCACACTCAACACCGCAACACCCACGTCCCCACACACACACACACCCACTCCCCCACACACACACTCCCCTCCACACACACACACGCACACCACACCACACATACACACACCACACACACCACACACACACCACCACACACACACACACCCACGCACCATCACCCCTCCACCCCACACACCACACACAGAGTCCTGGGGTCACACCCACACACACTCCACCCCACACACACCACACCACACACGTTTTCACAAGGTCCTGGACACACACCCCACCACACCACACACACACACACCACACACACACCACCTCCACCTTCCACTCCCCCATACCCACACACCTCGTGTACTCGACCACTTCCATGGACCTCTCCTTCTCTCTCTCTCCACACGCCGCATCCTTCATCTCCACTCCTCCAGCTCACCCGACACCTCACTCATCCACGCAGGTTGACACCCACCCCCCTGCCCTCTTCTCCTCTCCCCTCTCCCTCCCCGCCCCCCCCCTCTCCCCCTCTCCCCTCTCTCCTTCTCCTCTTCCCCTCTCCACCCCCACTCCCCTCCTCCCTCCATTCTCCCCCCCTCCTTTCTCAGAAAAACCCTCTCTCCCTCTTACCTCTCCTCCCTCTCCCCCCCCTCCTCCTCCTCCTCTCCCCCCTCTCTCCCTCCTTCCCCCCCTCCCCTCCCCCTCATCCCCCTCCCCCCTCTCCTCCCTCCTCTCCCCCTCTTCCCCTCTCCCCCCTCTCCTCCCTCTCCTCTCCCCTCCTCCCCTCTCCCTCTCCTCCTCTCCCTCTCTCCTCTCTCCCTCTCCTCCCCCCTCCTCCCTCTCCCCCCTCTCCCCCTTCTCCTGCCCCTCTCTCCCCTCACCTCCCCCCCCTCCCTCTGTTCTCCTCCCCTCTCCCCCCTCTCCTCCTCTCTCCCTCTCCCCCCTCTCCCCCTCTCCCCCTCCTCTCCTCTCCCTCCCCCTCCCCCCCTCCTCTCCTCTCTCTCCTCCCTCTCCTCTCCCTCTCCCTCCCTCCCTCTCCCCCTCTCCCCCCTCCCCCCTCTCTCCCTCTCTCCTCTCTCCCCTCTCCTCTCTCTCCCCTCTCTCCCTCTCTCCCCCTCTCCCCTCTCCCCCTCTCTCCCCCCCTCTCCTTCCCCCTCTCTCCCCCCTTCCTCCCTCTTCTCTCTCCTCTCCCTCCCCCCTCTCCTCTCCCTCTCTCCCCCTCTCCCACTCTCTCCCCCCTCTCCTCTCTCTCCCCCCTCTCCCTCCTCCCTTCTTCCCTCTCTCCCTCTCTCCCTCCCTCCCGCTGGAAGTATTTCCATACAACTCCCCCCCTCTCCTCTTCTCTCCTCCCCTCACTAGACAACAGGTGAAGGAGTAGAGGCCATTCGGCCCTTCTAGCCAGTACCCGACATTCAATGTGATCACGGCTGATCATCCCCAATCAGTTCCCCTCTCTCCTTCTCCCCCTCTCTCTCTCTCTCTCTCTCTCCCTCTCCTCTCTCTCTCTCTCGCTCCCTCTCTCTCTCTCTCGCTCCCTCTCTCCCTCTCTCTCTCCCCCCCCCCCTCTCTCGCTCTCTCTGTAGGCGAGAGAGAGAGAGAGAGAGAGAGAGAGAGAGAGTGTGTGTGTGCGTGTCTTCTCCTCTCTCTCTCTCTAATCTCTCTCCCTTCTCTCTCTCCCTCTCTCTCTTCTCTCCCTCTGCTCTACCTTTATCTCTCCCTCTCTCATTTTCTCTCCCCCTCCTCTCTATCTTCCCCTCTCCCTCTCTCATGCGTCTCTCTCCCTCTCTCAGTCCCTCTCCCCCCTCTCCCCTCTCCCTCTCTCTTCCCTCTCCCTCTCGTCCCCCCTCTCCCCCTCTCCTCCTCTCCTCCTCCTCATCTCTCTCCTCTCACTCCCTCTCTCCCCTCTCTCCCCCCTCTCCCTCTCTCCTGTCCCCTCCCCTCCCTCCTCCTCCCCTCTCTCTCTGCTCTCTCTCTCTCTCCTCTCTCTCCCTCCTCCTCTCTCCCTCTTGTGTCCCTCCTCTCCCTCTCTCTCTCTCTCTGTAATCTCCTCTCTCTCCCCCCTCTCCCCTCTCCTCCTCTCCCCTCTCCCCCTCTCCTCTCCTTCTGCTCTCTCCTCTGTGTCTCTCTCCCTCTCCTCTCTCTCCCCCCTCTCCTCTCCCCTCCTCTCTCCTCTCTCCCCTCTCTCTCCTCTCCCCTCTCTCTTCTCTCCTCCCTCCTCCCCCCTCTCCCTCTCCCCCCCCTCTCTCCCTCTCCTCCCCCCCCCTCTCTCACCCTCCCCCTCTCTCCCCCCCTCTCTCTCTCTATCTATCTATATATCTATCTATCTATCTATCGCATATCTCTCCCTCCCCTCTCTCCCTCCCCCTCCCTCTCTCTCTCCCCCCCTCCCTCCCTCTCTCTCCCTCTCCCCCTCTCTCCCCTCTCTCCCTCTCTCCTTCCTCCCCCTCTCCCCCTCTCTCTCCCTACCTCCGCCTCTCTCCTTCTCTCCCTCTCTCCCCATCTCCATCTCTCTCCTTCTCTCCTTCTCTCCATCTCTCCCCTCTCTCCCTCACTCCGTCTCTCTCCGTCTCACCCTCTCTCCCCCTCTCCCCCTCTCTCCCTCTCATTCTCTCCCCCTCCCTCTCTCCCCCCTCTCCTCTCTCCCTCTCTCCCCCTCTCTCCTTCTCTCTCTCCCTCTCCCCCCCTCTCCCCCCCCCCTTCCCTCTCTCTCTCCTCCCCTCTCCTCCCCTCTCCTCTCTCTGCCCCCCCCCTCCTTGACCGTGGGTTTCTCTGGTTATTTTGGACGAGTCTCCCCTCGTATCTTCCCGCTCTCTCCTGCAGGCTCGAAGGGCCGCTCTGGCCTCTACTCCTGCCTCGTTCTACAATTCCTCATATGTCCTCTCCATCCCCTCCCCCTCCTCCTCCCTGGGCCTCTCTCTCTCTCTCTCTCTCTCATCTCCCCTCTCCTCTCCTCCCCCTCCCCTCTCCCTCCCACCTCTCTTTCTCTCTCTCCTCCCCTCTCTCCCCTCTCTTCTCTCTCTCCCCTCCTCTTCCCCCTCCCCTCCCCCTCTCTCTCTCCCCCTCTCTCTCTCTCCCTCCGCCCCTCCTCCCTCTCCTCCTCTCTCATCCTCTCCTCTCCTGTACCCCTCTCTCTCTCCCCTCGTCCCTCTCCTCCTCCCTCCCTCCCCCCTCTCCCCCTCTCTCCTCCTCTCCCTTCTCCTCCTCTCTCCCTCTCTCCTCTCCTCGCCTCTCCCCTCTCTGTTCCCCTCTCCTCTCCCTCTCTCCTCCTCCTCACTCACTCCTTCTCTCCCTCTCACTCACCTCTTCTCTTCCTCTCTCCTTCACTCACTCCTTCTCTCCTTCTCTCCCTTCCTCTCTCTCTCCCCCTCTTTCTTCCTCCTTCCTCCCCCCCTCTCCTCCCCTCTCCCCCCCCCACTCACCCTCTCCCTCCCCTCCCCTCCTTCCTCCCTCCCTCTCCCCTCCCCCTCTCTCCTTCACTCCTCTCCTCCACACTCACAATCTCCCTCCACCTTCCCTCTCCCTCCCTCTCCCTCCTCCCTCTCTCCCCCACACTCACAATCTTCCCCTCTCTCTCACCTCCCCTCTCCCTCCCTCTCCTCCCCTCCTCCTCTCCCTCCCTCCCTCTCTCCTCCCCTCTCTCTCTCACACCCTCTATCTCTCTCTCTCCCTCTTTCTCCCCCTTTTCCTCTCCCTCCTCTCTCTCTCTCTCTTCCCCATCTCCTCTCTCCCTCTCTCTCTCCTAAATCCCTCCTCTCCCTCTCCCCTCTCCTCTCCTCTCCTCCCCTCTCCCCCCCCTCTCCTCTCCTCTCCTCCCCCTCTCCCCCCTCTCTCTCCTCTCTCTCCCCCTCCCTCTCCTCTCCTCTCTCCTTCGCTCTCTCCCCCTCCCTCTCCTCTCCCCTCCTCCTCCCTCTCCCTCTCTCCCTCCCTCCCCTCCCCTTTCTCTCTCCTCCTCCCCCCTCCTCTCCCTCCCTCTCCTCTCCCTTCTCCCTCCCCCCCCCCCCCCCCCCTTTCTCTCCCCCCGTCACCCTGACCCTTGCCTCCTCCCCCTCCCCCTCCCCCCCTCTCCCCCTCTCCCCCCCCTCCCCTCTCTCCCCTCTCTCCCCCTCTCCTCCTCCCTCTCTCCTCCCCTCTCAAACTCCTCTCCTCCTCTCTCTCTCTCCCCCCTCCCCTCTCTCCTCCTCTCCCCTCTCTCTCCACCTCTCGCTCCCTCTCCTCTCTCTCTCCCCCTCTCCTCTATCTCTCTCTCTCTCCCCCTCTCCCCCTCTCTCTCTCTCTCCCTCCCTCTCCCCCTCCCCCTCTCTCTCTCCCCCTCTCTCTCCCTCCCCCTCTCCTCCCTCCCCTCCTCTCTCCCCCTCTCCCCCTCTCTCCCCCTCTCTCTCCCTCTCTCTCTCCCTCCTCTCTCTCTCTCTCCCCTCTCTCGGCCTCTCTCTCCACCTCCTCTCTGTCTCTCTGATTGCATTCTCCCCCCCTCTCCCCTCTCCTCTCCCTCTCTCTCTCTCCCTCTCTCTCTCCCCCTCTCCCTCTCTCCCTCCCTCTCTCTCTCTCCTCTCTCCCTTCCCCCTCTCCCTCTCCCTCCCTCCCTCTCCCTCTCCCCCTCTCTCCCCACTCCCTCTCCCCCTCTCTCCCACTCTCCGCCCTCCCCTCTCTCCCCCCCCTCCCCCTCTCCTCCCCTCTCCCCCCTCTCCCCCCCTCCCCTCTCCCCCTCTCCCTCCCCTCTCTCTCCCCTCTCCCTCTCTCCCCCTCTTCCCTCTCCCCCCCCTCTCCCACCTCTCCCCCTCTCCCTCTCCTCCCCCCTCCCCCACTCCTCCCTCCCCTCCCTCCCTCCCCTCCCCCCCGCTCCCCTCCTCCTCCCCCTCTCCCCTCTCCCCTCCCTCCCCCTCTCCCCCCCCTCTCCTCCCTCTCCCTTCTCCTCCTCTCCCCTCCCCTCCCCACTCCCCACCTCTCTCCTCTCGTTCAGCAGCCACTTGTCCAATAGTGTCCTCTTGCTCTCCCCCCTCTCCCCGACCAACGTAACATAGATGCGGTTGTTCGTGCCGGCATAGTAGGAGTTCCCTGTGGCCACAGTCACTCTATAAGTCACCATCTCAGCTCGGAGGGCGGGCGAGCGGGCGGGAATCCAAGTCCGAGTCCAGTCCCGCTCCGCAGTCAGGAATGCAAGCTCTGCAATCAGAATCCTATCACTGATATACACTCCAACAGGGCTGGGCCACTCTGCACCTTGTCAAATAGGAACCTCTGCTCTTGTCGGAGCAGGAGTTGTAAAAGACACTCCCACATCCTCTGCTGAAATAGGAACTGCAGATGCTGGAAAAAAATCGAAGGTAGACACAAAAATGCTGGAG
>NW_026576506.1:70000-75000 GCF_028641065.1 Leucoraja erinaceus | reverse complement strand
GGGGAAATCCTTTAGGACCAAGATGAGAAAAATATATTTTTTTCCCCCACACAGAGAGTGGTGAATCTGTGGAATTCTCTGCCACAGAAGGTAGTTGAGGCCGCACAGTTCATTGGCTATATTTAAGAGGGAGTTAGATGTGGCCCTTGTGGCTAAAGGGATCAGGGGGTATGGAGAGAAGGCAGGGATGGGATACTGAGTTGGATGATCAGCCATGATCATATTGAATGGCGAATGGTGCAGGCTCGAAGGGCCGAATGGCCTCTACTCCTGCACCTATTGTCCATTGTCTATTATAGGCCATTTAGAACGGAGACGAGGAAACACTTTTTCTCACACAGAGAGTTGTGAGTCTGTGGAATTCTCTGCCTCAGAGGGCGGTGGAGGCCGGTTCTCTGGATGCTTTCAAGAGAGAGCTAGATAGGGCTCTTAAAGATAGCGGAGTCAGGGGAGAAGGCAGGAACGGGGTACTGATTGGGGATGATCAGCCGTGATCACATTGAATGGTGGTGCTGGCTCGAAGGGCCGAATGGCCTCTAATCCTGCACATATTGTCTGTTGTCTATGTGTGTGTGTGTGTGTGTGTGTGTGTGTGTGTGTGTGTGTGTGTGTGTGTGTGTGTGTGTGTGTGTGTGTGTGTGTGTGTGTGTGTGTGTGTGTGTGTGTGTGTGTGCGTGTGTGGCCTCTACTCCTGCACCTATTGTCTATTGTCCATTTGAAATGCCAGTGCTGGCTCGAAGGGCCGAATGGCCTCTACTCCTGCACCTATTGTCTGTTGTCTATGTGTGTGTGTGTGTGTGTGTGTGTGTGTGTGTGTGTGTGTGTGTGTGTGTGTGTGTGTGTGTGTGTGTGTGTGTGTGTGTGTGTGTGTGTTGTGTGTGTGTGTGTGTGTGTTGTGTGTGTGTGTGTGTGTGTGTGTGTGTGTGTGTGTGTGTGTGTGTGTGTGTGTGTGTGTGTGTGTGTGTGTGTGTGTGTGTGTGGTGTGAGTGTGAGTGTGTGTGTGTGTGTGTGTGTGTGTTCGTGCGCGCGTGTGTGTGTGTGTGTGTGTGTGTGTGGCCTCTACTCCTGCACCTATTGTCGATTGTGGATGATCAGCCATGATCATGGTGAATGGCGGTGCTGGCTCGAAGGGCTGAATGGCCTCTACTCCTGCACCTATTGTCGATTGTGGATGATCAGCCATGGTCATGGTGAATGGCGGTGCTGGCTCGAAGGGCCGAATGGCCTCTACTCCTGCACCTATTGTGTATTGTAAATAGAATGGTGGTGCTGGCTTGAAGGGCTGAATGGCCTCTACTCCTGCACCTAATGTCTATTGTCTATTGTCTATGGAAATGCCAGTGCTGGCTCGATGGGCTGAATGGCCTCTACTCCTGCAACTATTATCCATTGTCCATTGTCTATAAATGAATAGCTCGCCTCTTGTCCACTGAGCCAGATTTTTTATCTTGCCAAAGTTGAAACAGTGCCAGCCACTCTGTGATCATTACACCCGGATGCGCGGAGACTGTTTCGAGGCACCTCCCGTCCCTTTGTGACCATTCGGAGCTGCCTGGAGATGATGCGAGCTGCGGTCCTGTCCATCGTGTTGCTGGCGCTGGCCCTTCCCATCCTATCCCAGGACCTCGATGACTACGACAGTGAGTGGGTCTCCTTGTGTTAACGGGGGCGTTGGGGGTGAGCAGGTTGGTTGGCGCAGTGGCGGAGATTCTGCCGTGCATCGCTTGAGACCCGGGTTCGATCCCGGCCTCAGGCGCTGTCTGTACGGAGTTTGCACGTACTCCCCGAGATCTCCGAGATCTTCCCTTTCCTCCTGCTCCAAGGTTAATCCCCGGGATGGAGGGACTGTCACAGGATGAGAGAATGGAGCGGCTGTGGGCTTGTACAAGAAAGGAACTGCAGATGCTGCGTTTTAATGGAAGAAAGGCGCAGAGTGCTGGAGTAACTCAGCGGGACAGGCAGCATCTCTGGTGGGAAGATGAGAGAATGGAGCGGCTGTGGGCTTGTGCACTCTGTGGAGTTTAGAAGGATGAGAGGGTCATCTCATTGAAACATGTATGAGATTGTTAAGGGGTTTGGACACGCTAGAGGCAGGAAACATGTTCCCGATGTTGGGGGAGTCCAGAACCAGGGGCCACACAATGGAGCGGCTGGGCTTGTACAAGAAAGGAACTGCAGATGCTGCGTTTTAATCGAAGAAAGGCGCAGAGTGCTGGAGTAACTCAGCGGGACAGGCAGCATCTCTGGTGGGAAGATGAGAGAATGGAGTGGCTGTGGGCTTGTGCACTCTGTGGAGTTTAGAAGGATGAGAGGGCATCTCATTGAAACATATATGAGATTGTTAAGGGGTTTGGACACGCTAGAGGCAGGAAACGTGTTCCCGATGTTGGGGGAGTCCAGAACCAGGGGCCACACAATTGAGCGGCTGTGGGCTTGTACACTCTGGAGTTTAGAAGGATGAGTGGGCATCTCATTGAGACATATATGAGATTGTTAAGGGGTTTGGACACGCTAGAGGCAGGAAACATGTTCCCGATGTTGGGGGAGTCCAGAACCAGGGGCCACACACACACACACACACACACACACACACACACACACACACACACACACACACACACACACACACACACACACACACACACACACACACACACACACACACACACACACACACACACACACACACACACAACACAGTTTAAGAATAAGGAGTAACCCATTTAGAACGGAGACGAGGAAACACTTTTTCACCCAGAGAGTTGTGGAATTCCCTGCCACAGAGGGCAGTGGAGGCCAAGTCACTGGATGGATTTAAGAGAGAGTTAGATAGAGCTCTAGGGGCTAGTGGAGTCAAGGGATATGGGGAGAAGGCAGGCACGGGTTATTGATTGGGGATGATCAGCCATGATCATATTGAATGGCGAATGGTGCAGGCTCGAAGGGCCGAATGGCCTCTACTCCTGCACCTATTGTCTATGTTTCTATGTGCCCAAGGAGATACAGGTTTGTAAGTAAATTGGGCTTGGTAAATGTAGAAACTGTCCCTATTGTGTGTAGGATAGTGTTAGTGTGCGGGGATCTCTGGTCAGCATGGACCCATTGGGCCGAATGGCCTGTTTCCGCGCTGTATCTCTAAACCTAACTCAACTAAACTGAGCTAAACTGTGATAGTCTTAGATAGAGTGGACGTGGAGAGGATGTTTCCACTAGTGGGAGAGTCTAGAGTCTAGGATTAGAGGGCACAGCCTCAGAATTAAAGGACGTTCCTTTTGGAAGGAGATGAGGAGGAATTTCTTCAGCCAGAGGGTGGTGAATCTGTGGGATTCTTTGCCACACAGACGGCTGTGGAGGCCACAAGTCAGTGGATGTTTTTAAGGCAGAGATACAGATAGATTGTTGATTAGTGTGGGTGTCAGGGGTTATGGGGAGAAGGCAGGAGAATGGGGTTGGGAGGGAGAGATAGATCAGCCGTGATTGATCCAAGGCCATGTGAAGGTTACAATCTTCCACCCCACTGAGAGAAACATAGACAATAGGTGCAGGAGTAGAGGCCATTCGGCCCTTCGAGCCTGCACCATTCGCCATTCAATGTGATCATGGCTGATCATCCAACTCAGTATCCCATCCCTGCCTTCTCTCCATACCCCCTGATCCCTTTAGCCACAAGGGCCACATCTAACTCCCTCTTAAATATAGCCAATGAACTGTGTGGCCTCAACTACCTTCTGTGGCAGAGAATTCCACAGATTCACCACTCTCTGTGTGTGTGGGGAAAAAAAATGTTTTTCTCATCTCGGTCCTAAAAGATTTCCCCCTTATCCTTAAACTGTGTGTGTGTGTGTGTGGCCCCTTGTTCTGGACTTCCCCAACATCGGGAACAATCTTCCTGCATCTAGCCTGTCCAACCCCTGAAGAATTTTGTAAGTTTCTATAAGATCCCCCCCCCTCAATCTTCTAAATTCTAATTTCCCCCTTATCCTTAAACTGTGTGTGTGACCCCTTGTTCTGGACTTCCCCAACATCGGGAACAATCTTCCTGCATCTAGCCTGTCCAACCCCTGAAGAATTTTGTACGTTTCTATAAGATCCCCCCTCAATCTTCTAAATTCTAGCGAGTACAAGCCGAGTCTATCCAGTCTTTCTTCATATGAAAGTCCTGCCATCCCAGAAATCAGTCTGGTGCACCCTCTCTGTACTCCCTCTATGGCAAGAATGTCTTTCCTCAGATTAGGAGACCAAAACTGTACGCAATACTCCAGGTGTGGTCTCACCAAGACCCTGTACAACTGCAGTAGAACCTCCCTGCTCCTATACTCAAATCCTTTATGGCAAGAATGTCTTTCCTCACATTAGGAGACCAAAACTGTACGCAATACTCCAGGTGTGGTCTCACCAAGACCCTGTACAACTGCAGTAGAACCTCCCTGCTCCTAGACTCAAATCCTCTATGGCAAGAATGTCTTTCCTCAGATTAGGAGACCAAAACTGTACGCAATACTCCAGGTGTGGTCTCACCAAGACCCTGTACAACTGCAGTAGAACCTCCCTGCTCCTAGACTCAAATCCTCTACGGCAAGAATGTCTTTTCCTCAGATTAGGAGACCAAAACTGTATGCAATACTCCAGGTGTGGTCTCACCAAGACCCTGTACAACTGCAGTAGAACCTCCCTGCTCCTATACTCAAATCCTCTATGGCAAGAATGTCTTTCCTCAGATTAGGAGACCAAAACTGTACGCAATACTCCAGGTGTGGTCTCACCAAGACCCTGTACAACTGCAGTAGAACCTCATATGAAAGCCCTGCCATCCCAGGAATCAGTCTGGTGAACCTTCTCTGTACTCCCTCTATGGCAAGAATGTCTTTCCTCAGATTAGGAGACCAAAACTGTACGCAATACTCCAGGTGTGGTCTCACCAAGACCCTGTACAACTGCGCAGTAGAACCTCCCTGCTCCTATACTCAAATCCTCGATGGCAAGACTGGCTTTCCTCAGAT
>NW_026576506.1:60000-65000 GCF_028641065.1 Leucoraja erinaceus | reverse complement strand
GCTAAAGGGATCAGGGGGTATGGAGAGAAGGCAGGGATGGGATACTGAGTTGGATTCCAGTTCATTGGCTATATTTAAGAGGGAGTTAGATGTGGCCCTTGTGGCTAAAGGGATCAGGGGGGTATGGAGAGAAGGCAGGGATGGGATACTGAGTTGGATTCCAGTTCATTGGCTATATTTAAGAGAGAGTTAGATGTGGCCCTTGTGGCTAAAGGGATCAGGGGTATGGAGAGAAGGCAGGGATGGGATACTGAGTTGGATTCCAGTTCATTGGCTATATTTAAGAGGGAGTTAGATGTGGCCCTTGTGGCTAAAGGGATCAGGGGGGTATGGAGAGAAGGCAGGGATGGGATACTGAGTTGGATTCCAGTTCATTGGCTATATTTAAGAGAGAGTTAGATGTGGCCCTTGTGGCTAAGGGGATCAGGGGGTATGGAGAGAAGGCAGGGATGGGATACTGAGCCATGATCATATCGAATGGCGAATGGTGCAGGCTCGAAGGGCCGAATGGCCTCTACTCCTGCACCTGTCGTCTATGTTTCTATGTTTCTATGCTTGTGAAGTCCAACCCCAACTCCCCCCTCTCGCCCCTTCACGCCCCAACGTTCCTGTGTCCGACTCTCCTGTGTTTCAGCGAGATACTTCCTCTGTTTCGCCGGGAAGGGCGTCTGCCGGCCTGACGGGTGTCAAGCCAGGGAGAAGAGGCACCGGGAGCGTTGTTTCCTGGGACTGACGTGCTGCGTGAAGAAGTGACGCGCCGGGGCGGGAACGGCGGCACGGGGCGATCCCCGGAAACGTGGGAATAGAAAATCTTCCAACCGTCCCGCCGTTCGTTGGCGTTTGTGTTCCCTTCACGTGTAACCCTCCCCGCGCCCCCGCGCCTCTTTCGAGAGCCGGAGATCCTATAGCGGACAAGATAGACAACTCCTGCCTCTAGCGTATGTGTGTCCAAGCCCTTAACAATCTCATATATGTTTCAATGAGATCCCCTCTCATCCTTCTTCAGAGTGTACAAGCCCTTAACAATCTCATATATGTTTCAGAGTGCCCTCTCATCCTTCTAAACTCCACAGAGTGTACAAACTCTTAACAATCTCATATATGTTTCAATGAGATGCCCGCTCATCCTTCTAAGCTCCAGAGTGTACAAGCCCAGCCGCTCCATTGTGTGGCCCCTGGTTCTGGACTCCCCCAACATCGGGAACATGTTTCCTGCCTCTAGCGTGTCCAAACCCCTTAACAATCTCATATATGTTTCAATGAGATCCCCTCTCATCCTTCTAAACTCCACAGAGTGTACAAGCCCATCCGCTCCATTGTGTGGCCCCTGGTTCTGGACTCCCCCAACGTCGGGAACATGTTTCCTGCCTCTAGCGTGTCCAAACCCCTCAACAATCTCATATATGTTTCAATGAGATCCCCTCTCATCCTTCTAAGCTCCACAGAGTGTACAAGCCCATCCGCTCCATTGTGTGGCCCCTGGTTCTGGACTCCCCCAACATCGGGAACATGTTTCCTGCCTCTAGCGTGTCCAAACCCCTCAACAATCTCATATATGTTTCAATGAGATCCCCTCTCATCCTTCTAAGCTCCACAGAGTGTACAAGCCCATCCGCTCCATTGTGTGGCCCCTGGTTCTGGACTCCCCCAACATCGGGAACATGTTTCCTGCCTCTAGCGTGTCCAAACCCCTTAACAATCTCATATATGTTTCAATGAGATCCCCTCTCATCCTTCTAAACTCCACAGAGTGTACAAGCCCATCCGCTCCATTGTGTGGCCCCTGGTTCTGGACTCCCCCAACATCGGGAACATGTTTCCTGCCTCTAGCGTGTCCAAACCCCTCAACAATCTCATATATGTTTCAATGAGATGCCCTCTCATCCTTCTAAACTCCACAGAGTGTACAAGCCCATCCGCTCCATTGTGTGGCCCCTGGTTCTGGACTCCCCCAACATCGGGAACATGTTTCCTGCCTCTAGCGTGTCCAAAGCCCTTAACAATCTCATATATGTTTCAATGAGATCCCCACTCATCCTTCTAAGCTCCACAGAGTGTACAAGCCCTTAACAATCTCATATATGTTTCAATGAGATGCCCTCTCATCCTTCTAAACTCCACAGAGTGTACAAGCCCTTAACAATCTCATATATGTTTCAATGAGATCCCCTCTCATCCTTCTAAACTCCACAGAGTGTACAAGCCCTTAACAATCTCATATATGTTTCAATGAGATCCCCTCTCATCCTTCTAAACTCCACAGAGTGTACAAGCCCTTAACAATCTCATATATGTTTCAATGAGATCCCCTCTCATCCTTCTAAACTCCACAGAGTGTACAAGCCCTTAACAATCTCATATATGTTTCAATGAGATCCCCTCTCATCCTTCTAAACTCCACAGAGTGTACAAGCCCACAGCCGCTCCATTCACTCAGCATATGACATAGAAACATAGAAACATAGAGAATAGGTGCAGGAGTAGAGGCCATTCGGCCCTTCGAGCCTGCACCATTCGCCATTCAATATGATCATGGCTGATCATCCAACTCAGTATCCCGTACCTGCCTTCTCTCCATACCCCCTGATCCCTTTAGCCACAAGGGCCACATCTCACCCCCTCTTAAATATAGCCAATGAACTGTGTGGCCTCAACTACCCTCTGTGGCAGAGAATTCCACAGATTCACCACTCTCTGTGTGTGAAAAAAAAATGTTTTTCTCATCTCGGTCCTAAAAGATTTCCCCCTTGTCCTTAAAGTGTGTGTGTGTGGCCCCTTGTTCTGGACTTCCCCAACATCGGGAACAATCTTCCTGCATCTAGCCTGTACCCCTTAAGAATTTTGTACATTTCTATAAGATCCCCCCTCAATTTTCTAAATTCCAGCGAGTACAAGCCGAGTCTATCCAGTCTTTCTTCATATGGAAGTCCTGACATCCCAGGAATCAGTCTGGTGAACCTTCTCTGTACTCCCTCTATGGCAAGAATGTCCTTCCTCAGATTAGGAGACCAAAACTGTACGCAATACTCCAGGTGTGGTCTCACCAAGACCCTGTACAACTGCAGTAGAACCTCCCTGCTCCTGAACCTCCCTGCTCCTATACTCAAATCCTCTATGGCAAGAATGTCTTTCCTCGGATTAGGAGACCAAAACTGTACGCAATACTCCAGGTGTGGTCTCACCAAGACCCTGTACAACTGCAGTAGAACCTCCCTGCTCCTATACTCAAATCCTCTATGGCAAGAATGTCTTTCCTCAGATTAGGAGACCAAAACTGTACGCAATACTCCAGGTGTGGTCTCACCAAGACCCTGTACAACTGCACAGTAGAACCTCCCTGCTCCTATACTCAAATCCTCTATGGCAAGAATGTCTTTCCTCAGATTAGGAGACCAAAACTGTACGCAATACTCCAGGTGTGGTCTCACCAAGACCCTGTACAACTGCAGTAGAACCTCCCTGCTCCTATACTCAAATCCTTTTGCTATGAATGCTAACATACCATTGGCTTTCTTCACTGCCTGCTGCAATGGGCTGATGTGTAGTATGCAACGGAGCGGTACGTGGGCCTGTTTGTCATCCATTTTAGTAACCGGGCCCTACGCGACCAGCAGTGTAATCAACGTTGCGGGTGAACAGTTTGTGTTAATAAAATTTTTTAAATTGTGAAAACGAGAAGATTTTTATCCGAATAACTTTTATTTTTTACGAGGATGTTTCCGTAAGCGGCTTCCGTCTCCGCGCTAGTTATCCTACGGGATCTTTGGTGCGGAGACGGAAGCCGGTTACGGAAATGGCGGCCAAAAATTACCCATGGCCGTACTACGTCTTTGTCGTCGAGTGATCTATCTTGCTCGCTTGTAGGATCTTTGCCGGGAACGGTCGGGAACAGCTCAGAATTGGCCTCGGAATCAAACGAGGCGAGGAGAAAGCTTTTTCGAATAAGGGGTGAGCCATTTAGAACGGAGATGAGGAAACACTTTTTTCACACAGAGAGTGGTGAGTCTGTGGAATTCTGAGGTGTGAAAAAGGCAGATCAAAGGGGAAGATGATCAAGGGAAATGTAGAATGGATTGCTGTTAGCTGAGGGGAAGAGACAATAGACAATAGACAATGGGTGCAGGAGTAGAGGCCATTCGGCCCTTCAAGCCAGCACCGCCATTCAATGTGATCACGGCTGATCATCCCCAATCAGTACCCCGTTCCTGCCTTCTCCCCCATATCCCCTGACTCCGCTATCTTCAAGAGCCCTATCTAGCTCTCTCTTGAAAGCATCCAGAGAACCGGCCTCTGAGGCAGAGAATCCCACAGACTCACAACTCTCTGTGTGAGAAAAAGTGTTTCCTCGTCTCCGTTCTAAATGGTTTTTACCCCTTATTGTTAAACTGCGTGTGTGTGGCCCCTGGTTCTGGACTCCCCCAACATCGGGAACATGTTTCCTGCCTCTAGAATGTCTCTGGTATGTTTTAATGAGGTGCCCTCTCATCCTTCTTCTAAACTCCAGAGTGTAGAAGCCCCGAGTGTATATCCCCTGACTCCGCTATCTTTAAGAGCCCTATCTAGCTCTCTCTTGAAAGCATCCATCCATTCGGCCCTTCGAGCCTGCACCGCCATTCAATATGATCATGACTGATCATCCAACTCAGTATCCCGTCCCTGCCTTCTCTCCATACCCCCTGATCCCCTTAGCCACAAGGGCCACATCTAACTCCCTCTTAAATATAGCCAATGAACTGGCCTTGACTACCCTCTGCGGCAGAGAGTTCCAGAGATTCACCATTCTCTGTGTGAAAAAAGTTCTTCTCATCTCGGTTTTAAAGGATTTCCCCCTTATCCTTAAACTGTATGTGGCCCCTTGTCCTGGACTTCCCCAACATCGGGAGCAATCTTCCTGCATCTAGCCTGTCCAACCCCTTAAGAATTTTGTAAGTTTCTATGAGATCCCCTCTCAATCTCCTAAATTCTAGAGGGTATAAACCAAGTCTATCCAGTCTTTCTTC
>NW_026576506.1:0-52500 GCF_028641065.1 Leucoraja erinaceus | reverse complement strand
AGGCCATTCGGCCCTTCGAGCCTGCACCGCCATTCATATGATCATGGCTGATCATCCAACTCAGTATCCCGTACCTGCCTTCTCTCCATACCCTCTGATCCCCTTGGCCACAAGGGCCACATCTAACTCCCTCTTAAATATAGCTAATGAACTGGCCTCAACTACCCTCTGTGGCAGAGAGTTCCAGAGATTCACCACTTTCTGTGTGTGAAAAAAGTTCTCCTCATCTCGGTTTTAAAGGATTTCCCCCTTATCCTTAAGCTGTGACCCCTTGTCCTGGACTTCCCCAACATCGGGAACAGTCTTCCTGCATCTAGCCTGTCCAACCCCTTAAGAATTTTGTACGTTTCTATAAGATCCCCTCTCAATCTTCTAAATTCTAGAGAGTATAAACCAAGTCTATCCAGTCTTTCTTCATAAGACAGTCCTGACATCCCAGGAATCAGTGAGGAATTTTAAAAGTTTCCCCCCCCCCCCCACACCCACACACACACACACCCACACACACACACACACACACACACACACACACACACACACACACACACACACACACACACACACACACACACACACACACACACACACACACACACACACACACACACACACACACACACATATCCCACCAAAAATTAAAAAACTACATTAAAACGGGACAAAAAATAACAAAAATTAAATGTGTTCCACACTACAATGGGCTCACCTCAACAATAATATTACAATGCATCTTAGATGCTGCAACTTTCAGCTGTTAAGACGTTTCTAAGTAACAAATGTAGATATATATATACATATACGGTAGACAAAAATGCTGGAGAAACTCAGCGGGTGCAGCAGCATGTATGGAGCGAAGGAAATAGGCAACGTTTCGGGCCGAAACCCTTGGTTGGACAGGGCTAGATGCAGGAAGATTGTTCCCGATGTTCGGGGAAGTCCAGAACAAGGGGTCACACACACACAGTTTAAGGATAAGGGGGAAATCTTTTAGGACCGAGATGAGGAGAACATTTTTTTTTCACACACACAGAGAGTGGTGAATCTGTGGAATTCTCTGCCACAGAAGGTAGTTGAGGCCACACAGTTCAACGGCTATATTTAAGAGGGAGTTAGATGTGGCCCTTGTGGCTGAAGGGATCAGGGGGTATGGAGAGAAGGCAGGGACGGGACACTGAGTTGGATGATCAGCCATGACCATATTGAATGGCCGTGCAGGCTCGAAGGGCCGAATGGCCTCTACTCCTGCACCTATTGTCTATGTTTCTATGTTTCTATGTTAAAGACTGATCTACATATATATATATATATATGTATATGTATATATATATATATATATATACACATATATTTCCTGCCTCTATATATATATATGTGTATATATAAATGTGTGTGTTTATATACATGGAGCAAAGAGGTCCTTCTGCAGTTGTACAGGGCCCTGGTGAGACCACACCTGGAGTATTGTGTACAGTTTTGGCATGTTGGCCTTTATAACAAGAGGAGTTGAGTATAGGAGCAAAGAGGTCCTTCTGCAGTTGTACAGGGCCCTAGTGAGACCACACCTGGAGTATTGTGTGCAGTTTTGGTCCCCTAATTTGAGGGAGGACATTCTTGCTATTGAGGGAGCCCAGCGTAGGTTCACCAGGTTAATTCCCTTACAATTCCCAAATGGCCTGCTCCTGCACCCAGAGAGTTGTGAATTTGTGGAATTCCCTGCCACAGAGGGCAGTGGAGGCTGATTCACTGGATGGATTTAAGAGAGAGTTAGATTTGGCTCTTGGGTCTAACGGAATCATGGGATATGGGGAGAAGGCAGGAACGGGTTATTGATTGGGGACGATCAGCCATGATCGCAATAGACAACAGACAATAGGTGCAGGAGTAGAGGCCATTCGGCCCTTTGAGCCAGCACCGCCATTCAATGTGATCACGGCTGATCATCCCCAATCAGTACCCTGTTCCTGCCTTCTCCCCATATCCCCTGACTCTGCTATCGCTAAGAGCCCTATCTAGCTCGCTGTTGAAAGCATCCAGAGAACCTGCCTCCACCGCCCTCTGTGAGGCAGAGAATTCCACAGACTCACCACTCTCTGGGTGAAAAAGTGTTCCATTCTAAATGGCTTACCCCTTATTCTTAAACTGTGTGTGTGTGTGGCCCCTGGTTCTGGACTCCCCCAACATCGGGAACATGTTTCCTGCCTCTAGCGTGTCCAAACCCTTAATATTCTTAGGTGGGCAAAAATGCTGGAGAAACTCAGCGGGTGAGGCAGCATCTATGGAGCGAAGGAAATAGGCAACGTTTCAGTTCGAGACCCTTCCTCAGACTGTTCAATAAAAATCCCTCTCATCCTTCTAAACTCCAGAGTTATTCTTAAACTGTGTGTGTGTGTGTGGCCCCTGGTTCTGGACTCCCCCAACACCGGGAACATGTTTCCTGCCTCTAGCGTGTCCAAACCCTTAACAATCTCATATATGTTTCAATGAGATGCCCATCTCATCCTTCTAAACTCCAGAGTGTACAAGCCCAGCCTCACATAGAAACATAGACAATAGGTGCAGGAGTAGAGGCCATTCGGCCCTTCGAGCCTGCACCGCCATTCAATATGATCATGGCTGATCATCCAACTCAGTATCCTGTACCTGCTTTCTCTCCATACCCCCTGATCCCCTTAGCCTTAAGGGCCACATCTAACTCCCTCTTAAATATAGCCAATGAACTGTGTGGCCTCAACTACCTTCTGTGGCAGAGAATTCCACTGATTCACAATTCTCTGTGTGTGAAAAAAAAATGTTTTCCTCCAAGATTTCCCCCATGTTTCCTGCCTCTAGCGTGTCCAAACCCTTAACAATCTCATATATGTTTCAATGAGATACCCTCTCATCCTTCTAAACTCCACAGAGTGTACAAGCCCACAGCCGCTCCATTCTCTCAGCATATGACAGTCCCGCCATCCCGGGAATTAACCTGGTGAACCTACGCTGGGCTCCCTCAATAGCAAGAATGTCCTTCCTCAAATTAGGGGACAAAAGTTTGTGCTGAAGGGCTAGGTTTGGCGTTGTAGCACTCTGTGACTCGATATTTCGTGACACAAATCTAACCCAGCAGATTATTAATCTGCTGGTTCCATATGAAAAGTTTTGAGTATACGACCTGCCCACATCCTGGTGCAGGAGCTGAAGGCAGGACAATAAGAATGCTGCTCCTTACGCTCGGAGTTTTGGTCTTAGTCCTCACCCACGAGAAGGTGGTAGCAGGATTTCCAGCGGGTCAGTGACATCGAAGGGTATCGGTAAGGTTGATGGTTCAACGAGGCTGACGCTCGGATTACCCCGGTGCAATATTCCACCCCTCACCCGATCCCCCAACGCTAGCCATTCTGCCAATGCAATATTCCACCCCTCACCCGATCCCCCAAATGCAAACCGTTCCCTCGGTGCAATATTCCACCGCTCACCCGATCCCCCAATGCGAGCCGTTCCCGCGACGCCATATTCCACCACTCACCCGATCCCCCAACGCAATATTCCACCACTCACCCGATCCCCCAAACGCAAGCCGTTCCCTCAACGAAATACTCCACCCCTCACCCGATCCCCCCACGCAATATTCCACCCCTCGCCCGATCCCCCAAACTCTAGCCATTCCTCCAACGCAATATTCCACCCCTCACCCGATCCCCCAAATGCAAACCGTTCCCTCGGTGCAATATTCCACCACTCACCCGATCCCCCAATGCAACCCGCTCCCCAACGCAATATTCCACCACTCACCCGATCCCCCAACGTGAGCAGTTTCCCCAACGCCATATTCCACCACTCACCCGATCCTCCAAATGCAAACCGTTCCCTCGGTGCAATATTCCACCGCTCACCCGATCGCCGATCCCCCCAATGCGAGCCGTTCCCGCGACGCCATATTCCACCACTCACCCGATCCCCCAACGCAATATTCCACCACTCACCCGATCGCCCAAACGCAAGCCGTTCCCTCAACGAAATACTCCACCCCTCACCCGATCCCCCAACGCAATATTCCATCACTCACCCGATCCCCCAAACACAGGCCATTCCCCCAACAAAATATTCCACCACTCACCCGATCCCCCAAAAGCCAGCCGTTCCCCCAACGCCATATTCCACCACTCACCCGATCCCCCAAATGCGAGCCGTTCCCTCAACGCCATATTCCACCCACTCACCCGATCCCCCATGCAAACCCTTCCCCCTAACGCAATATTCCACCACTCACCCGATCCTCAATGCAAGTCATTCCCTCAACAAAATACTCCACCCATCACCCGATCCCCAATGCAAGCCATTCCCCCCAACGCCATATTCCACCACTCACCCGATCCTCAATGCAAGTCGTTCCCTCAACAAAATACTCCACCCCTCACCCGATCCCCAATGCAAGCCATTCCCCCTAACGCAATATTCCACCACTCACCCGATCCCCCAAACGCAAGCCGTTCCCTCAACGAAATACTCCACCCCTCACCCGATCCCCCAACGCAAGCTGGTTCTGGACATCGGGACCATGTTTCTTGCCTCTCGCGTGTCCAAACCCTTAATAATCTTAGATATTCTCCCCATATCCCTCGATTCCGTTAGCAGTTTCTCCGGTCAACGATTTTTTTTCCCCCCCCAATTCCAGTCACGCTCGTCGTGTGCGCCAACCGCAACGCGCACTGCCGACCGGCCACGTGCGCGGCAGGCGAGATTAAAATGGCGGATCCATGTTTCTTCTTCTTCATCTGTTGTTTGCCGAAGTAGGAACACGGCAAACCGACTTCGGGCGGAGACCGACGCCAACACCGAGAGGGGGAGCCACCACCACCACCCCCGCTGCCCTGCGCGCCAAGCGCCTCTTGTCTCTCGAAAGGCCGCATGCAGAACAGCGGGAATAAAATTCCTCTCATCTCTCTTTCCGCCTTGTCTTGTAATTTGCAAAATGGTGGAGTAACTCAGCGGGACGGGCAGCGGGACTTCGCGAAGGGCGTGTCCCAGTTGGCCGCCATTTGCGTCTCATTTACGCGTCGTGACGCGTGTGTGACGCATGCATTGCGCACGGTGAGGCGTGGAATCGCATGCGGTGGCGCCCAGTATCGTGCGGCTTCAGGATTTAGTTCAGTAACGAAATCCTCACGCTGACATATCGAATAGGCACGCTGACGCACTGACATCGCGACATCTCACGTGTATCGCGTGGTGACGCGTGGTTACGTCACCCGTGTGTCAACGTCCTTACGTCAAAGTCGTGCCGCGGGCCGCAGTGTATTATAATGACGTCACGTGTGATTTGCACGCGACATCGCACGTCACGACACGACGACCTATTTTACATACGGCGCCTAAATGAGGCGCAAATGACGGCCAAGTGGGACAGGCCCTTCACCCAGCGGGACGGGCAGCAGTCACACGTGATTTTTGACGCATCAGGTCACCGAAAAATACGCGCCGTGGCGCGGTGTGACAACATATTGACGCGCGCCGTTTTATCGAGTGTCACGACTTTTTGTTTTGTCGCTGCTGGATTTTGAAACGTTCAAAACCCTTCGCCGACCCTGAAATGACGAAAGAATCGCCAACTCGGACAGGCCCTTTAAAGTTCATATCATAAGTGATAGGGGCAGAATTAGGCCATTCAGCCCATCAGAATGGTCAAATTCCTAAAAGAACATCCTTTAATTCTGAGGCTGTGACCTCTGGTCCTAGACTCTAGACTCTAGACTCTCCCACTAGTGGAAACATCCTCTCCACATCCACTCTATCCGGGACTTTCACTGTTCGGTGAAGTTACAATGAGGTCCCCGCTCATCCTTCTAAACTCCAGCGAGTACAGCAGGCCCAGCCCCGTCGAACGCTCAGCGTATGTTGACCCACTCGTTCCTGGGATCGTTCTTGTAAAACCTCCTCTGGGCCCTCTCCAGAGCCGGCACGTCCTTCCTCAAAGGGGGGGGAGTCTCAGTCTACCCCACGACAGAAGGGAGAGGAGTTGGGGGGGGGGGGGGGAAGAAGGATCTTCTGTGGCGTTCTTGGTGGGACCAGTCTGTTGCTGAAGGTGCTCCTCAGGTTGACCAGTGTCACGGAGGGGGTGTGAGCTGTATTGTCCAGGATGCTCCGCCATTTTGAGGAGCATCCCTCGCTCCGCCATTTTGAGGAGCATCCCTCGCTCCGCCATTTTGAGGAGCATCCCTCGCTCCACCATTTTGAGGAGCATCCCTCGCTCCGCCATTTTGAGGAGCACCTCTCGCTCCACCATTTTGAGGAGCATCCCTCGCTCCGCCATTTTGAGGAGCACCTCTTGCTCTGCCATTTTGAGGAGCACCTCTCGCTCCACCATTTTGAGGAGCATCCCTCGCTCCGCCATTTTGAGGAGCACCCCCTCGCTCCGCCATTTTGAGGAGCATCCTCACCTCTGAGACCAACCTCCCGTGAATCCGACTCCAACTCCAGCTCCGCACCCAGGATGGGGCCAGCGTTCCTGACGAGTTCGTTGATCAGAGGACACAGGTTTAAGGTGAAGGGGGAAAAGATTTAATAGGAATCTGAGGGGTAACTTTTTCCACACAGAGGGTGGTGGGTGTATGGAACGATAGGGCTCTAGGGGCTAGTGGAATCAAGGGATACGGGGAGAAGGCAGGCACGGGTTATTGATTTGGGATGATCAGCCATGATCACATTGAATGGCGAATGGTGCAGGCTCGAAGGGCCGAATGGCCTCTACTCCTGCACCTGTTGTCTATGTTTCTATGATAAGAAGTGAATGAGTGGGCAAGTTGGGCTGAAGGGCCTGTTTCTACACTGTATCTCTCTGTGACTGGTGTAGCTGGGACCTGTTGGCCAGTATGGACAAGTTGGGCCGAAGGGCCTGTTTCTACACTGTATCTCTCTGTGACTAGTGTAGATGGGACATGTTGGCCAGTATGGGCAAGTTGGGCCGAACGGCCTGTTTCCACAATGTATCACACTCTGTGACTCCAATTGTGTGGGTATTAGTTAAACATTTACCTCTGAAACGGATCACCCTTGTCTCCGATGCAGTCCTGCCATATCTTACACAATTATTCGTTAAACTCGCTGCCTTATACGATTATCCATTAATCTCTGTCGGTTATCTATGTGGAGTTTAAAGCCAGTACCCGCCGACAGAGAATATCTCCCTGGCAAGCCAGGTCAGCGACAACAAAAGACTCGGACAAACACACTTGAACTGTCAACGTTAGGCAAAGAATTCCACAGATTCGCCACCCTCTGAGTGAAGAAATTCCTTCTTGTCTCAATACAATAGACAATAGGTGCAGGAGTAGAGGCCATTCGCCCCTTCGAGCCTGCACCGCCATTCAATACGATCATGGCTGATCATCCAACTCAGTATCCCGTACCTGCTTTCTCTCCATACCCCCTGATCATGGCTGATCATCCAAATCAGTACCCCGTTCCTGCCTTCTTCCCATAAGAACTCCATCTAACTCTCTCTTGAAAGAATCCAGAGAACCGCCCTCTGGGGCAGAGAATTCCACAGACTCACAACTCTCTGGGTGAAAAAGTATTTCCTCATCTCCGTTCTAAGTGGCTTACAATAGACAATAGACAATAGGTGCAGGAGTAGAGGCCATTTGACCCTTCGAGCCTGCACCATTCGCCATTCAATATGATCATGGCTGATCATCCAACTCAGTATCCTGTACCTGCCTTCTCTCCATACCCCCTGATCCCCTTAGCCACAAGGGCCACATCTAACTCCCTCTTAAATATAGCCAATGAACTGTGGCCTCAACTACCCTCTGCGGCAGAGAGTTCCAGACACTCACCACTCTCTGTGTGAAAAAAGTTCTTCTCATGACGGTTTTAAAGGATTTCCCCCTTATTCTTAAGCTGTGACCCCTTGTCCTGGACTTCCCCAACATCGGGAACAATCTTCCTGCATCTAGCCTGTCCAACCCCTTAAGAATTGTGTAAGTTTCTATAAGATCCCCTCTCAATCTCCTAAATTCTAGAGAGTATAAACCAAGTCTATCCAGTCTTTCTTCGTAAGACAGTCCTGACATCCCAGGAATCAGTCTGGTGAACCTTCTCTGTACTCCCTCTATGGCAAGAATGTCTTTCCTCAGATTTGGAGACCAAAACTGTACGCAATACTCCAGGTGTGGTCTCACCAAGACCCTGTACAACTGCAGTAGAACCTCCCCTGCTCCTATACTCAAATCCTCTATGGCAAGAATGTCTTCCCTCAGATTAGGAGACCAAAACTGTACGCAATACTCCAGGTGTGGTCTCACCTAGACCCTGTACAACTGCACAGTAGAACCTCCCTGCTCCTATACTCAAATCCTCTATGGCAAGAATGTCCTTCCTCAGATTAGGAGACCAAAACTGTACGCAATACTCCAGGTGTGGTCTCACCAAGACCCTGTACAACTGCAGTAGAACCTCCCTGCTCCTATACTCAAATCCTTTTGCTATGAATGCCAACATACCATTCGCTTTCTTCACTGCCTGCTGCACCTGCATTCCTACTTTCAATGAGTCTGAAGAAGGGTTTCGGCCTGAAACGTTGCCTATTTCCTTCAGGGTTTCGGCCCGAAACGTTGCCTATTTCCTTCAGGGTTTCGGCCCGAAACGTTGCCTATTTCCTTCGCTCCACAGATGCTGCTGCACCCGCTGAGTTTCTCCAGCAATTTTGTGTGCCTTCTGCCTACTTTCAATGACTGGTGTACCATGGCACCCAGGTCTCGTTGCATCTCCCCTTTTCCTAATCGCCCACCATTCAGATAATAGTGTTGAGTTCTTTATTTTATTGTGTGGTTATATGGTAACCACATTTCACTGTGCAACTGGCACATGTGACAAATAAATGTTTAAGAAGGAACTGCAGATGCTGGATAATCAGATTCAGATTCCGATTCAGATTCAATTTTAATTGTCATTGTCAGTGTACAGTACAGAGACAACGAAATGCATTTAGCATCTCCCTTGAAGAGCGACATAGCAAACGATTTGAATTAAAAAAAAATAATAAGTGTCCGATTAGGAGGGGGGGGGGGGGGGGGGTGGGGGGGTGATTGGCAGTCACCGAGGTACGTTGTTTAGTAGAGTGACAGCCGCCGGGAAGAAGCTGTTCCTCGACCTGCTGGTTCGGCAACGGAGAGATCTGTAGCGCCTCCCGGATGGTAGGAGGGTAAACAGTCCATGGTTGGGGTGAGAGCAGTCCTTGGCGATGCTGAGCGCCCTCCGCAGACAGCGCTTGCTTTGGAGGTAGACAAAAGCACCCAGACGATGATGAGGAAGGAGGCGTGAGTGAGAGATGTCGGGAGGTGGAGAGATCGGACGGCCACCATCGAGGTGTTCCTTCGGATTCAGGGGCGCACCGCCGCCATCCGACAGCCGCTCATTCCTCCGCCCTCAGGCAACAGGTGAAGCGAAGGATACACGGGACCTTGCCGTCCACTTCGCCGTGTAGACATACGCTCATCCGACACGTCCCCTCTCCACCGTAGCACGTGAAAAACCGGGCTGAAACACAAACGGGGGGACGCGCGTAAGAAAGGACATGCGGACGCTCGAAAAACCGAAGGTCGACCTCTTCACCTATGACTGCACACCTGTACATGCTACTAACACCATCATCAAGTATGCAGATGATACAACGGTGATTGGCCTCATCAGCAACAACGATGAGCTGGCCTACAGGGAGGAGGTCCAGCACTTAGCAGCATGGTGCGCTGACAACAACCTGGCCCTTAACTCCAAGAAGACCAAGGAGCTCATTGTAGACTTCAGGAAGTCCAGAGGCGGCACGCACACCCCCATCCACATTAATGGGACGTGTTTCCAGCTTCAGGTTCCTGGGAGTCAACATTTGAGTATAGGAGCAGAGAGGTTCTACTGCAGTTGTACAGGGTCTTGGTGAGACCACACCTGGAGTATTGCGTACAGTTTTGATCTCCAAATCTGAGGAAGGACATTATTACCGTAGAGAATTTGAGTATAGGAGCAGGGAGGTTCTACTGCAGTTGTACAGGGTCTTGGTGAGACCACACCTGGAGTATTGCGTACAGTTTTGGTCTCCAAATCTGAGGAAGGACATTATTGCCGTAGAGGATTTGAGTATAGGAGCAGGGAGGTTCTACTGCAGTTGTACAGGGTCTTGGTGAGACCACACCTGGAGTATTGCGTACAGTTTTGGTCTCCAAATCTGAGGAAGGACATTATTGCCATAGAGGGAGTGCAGAGACGGTTCACCAGACTGATTCCTGGGATGTCAGGACTGTCTTATGAAGAAAGACTGGATAGACTTGGTTTATACTCTCTAGAATTTAGAAGATTGAGAGGGGATCTTATAGAAACTTACAAATTCTTAAGGGGTTGGACAGGCTAGATGCAGGAAGATTGTTCCCGATGTTGGGGAAGTCCAGGACAAGGGGTCACAGCTTAAGGATAAAGGGGAAATCCTTTAAAACCGAGATGAGAAGAACTTTTTTCACACAGAGAGTGGTGAATCTCTGGAACTCTCTGCCACAGAGGGTAGTTGAGGCCAGTTCATTGGCTATATTTAAGAGGGAGTTAGATGTGGCCCTTGTGGCTAAGGGGATCAGGGGGTATGGAGAGAAGGCAGGTACGGGATACTGAGTTGGATGATCAGCCATGATCATATTGAATGGCGAATGGTGCAGGCTCGAAGGGCCGAATGGCCTCTACTCCTGCACCTAATTTCTATGTTTTTATGTTTCTATCTCCGATGACCCCTCTTGGACCCACAATACCTCTACTCTGATGAAGAAGGCTCATCAGCGTCTCTTCTTCCTGAGGAGGCTGAAGAAGGTCCATCTGTCTCCTCAGATCCTGGTGAACTTCTACCGCTGCACCATCGAGAGCATCCTTACCAACTGCATCACAGTATGGTATGGCAACTGCTCTGTCTCCGACCGGAAGGCATTGCAGAGGGTGGTGAAAATTGCCCAACGCATCACCGGTTCCTCGCTCCCCTCCATTGAGTCTGTCCAAAGCAAGCGCTGTCTGCGGAGGGCGCTCAGCATCGCCAAGGACTGCTCTCACCCCAACCATGGACTGTTTACCCTCCTACCATCCGGGAGGCGCTACAGGTCTCTCCGTTGCCGAACCAGCAGGTCGAGGAACAGCTTCTTCCCGGCGGCTGTCACTCTACTCAACAACGTACCTCGGTGACTGCCAATCACCACCCCCCCCCCCCGGACACTTATTATTATTTATTCAAATCGTTTGCTATGTCGCTCTTCCAGGGAGATGCTAAATGCATTTCGTTGTCTCTGTACTGTACACTGACAATGACAATTAAAATTGAAATTGAATCTGAAACGCCCGGAGGAACTCAGCGGGTCGGGCAGCATCTGTGGAGCGAAGGAAATAGGCGACGTTTCGGGTCGAGACCCTTCTTCAGACACAAAAACATCGCCCATTCCTTCTTCCCGGAGTTGCTGCCCGACCCGCTGAGTTACACCGGCATTTTGTAACCCAGCATCTGCAGTCCCCTCCCCGACACATATTCACACCCTCGACTATCAATAAACAATAGACAATAAACAATAGGTGCAGGAGTAGAGGCCATTCGGCCCTTCGAGCCTGCACCGCCATTCAATGTGATCACGGCTGATGGCAATAATGGCAATAATGTCCTTCCTCAGATTTGGAGACCAAAACTGTATGCAATACTCCAGGTGTGGTTTCACCAAGACCCTGTACAACTGCAGTAGAACCTCCCTGCTCCTATACTCAAATCCTCTATGGCAAGAATGTCTTTCCTCAGATTAGGAGACCAAAACTGTACGCAATACTCCAGGTGTGGTCTCACCAAGACCCTGTACAACTGCAGTAGAACCTCCCTGCTCCTATACTCAAATCCTCTATGTCAAGAATGTCTTTCCTCAGATTAGGAGACCAAAACTGTACGCAATACTCCAGGTGTGGTCTCACCAAGACCCTGTACAACTGCAGTAGAACCTCCCTGCTCCTATACTCAAATCCTCTATGGCAAGAATGTCTTTCCTCAGATTAGGAGACCAAAACTGTACGCAATACTCCAGGTCATGCCCAATCAGTACCCCGTTCCTGCCTTCTCCCCTGACTCCACTATCTTTAAGAGCCCTATCTAGCTCTCTCTTAAAAGCATCCAGAGAACCGGCCTCCACCGCCCTCTGAGGCAGAGAATTCCACAGACTCACCACTCTCTGTGAGAAAAAGTATTTCCGTTCTAAATGGCTTACCCCTTATTTTTAAACTGTGTGTGTGTGTGTGTGGCCCCTGGTTCTGGACTCCCCCAACATCGGGAACATGTTTCCTGCCTCTAGCGTGTCCAAGCCCTTAACAATCTCATATATGTTTCAATGAGATGCCCACTCATCCTTCTAAACTCCAGAGTGTACAAGCCCAGCCGCTCCATTGTGTGGCCCCTGGTTCTGGACTCCCCCAACATCAGGAACATGTTTCCCGCCTCTAGCGTGTCCAAGCCCTTAACAATCTCATATATGTTTCAATGAGATCCCCTCTCATCCTTCTAAACTCCACAGAGTGTACAAGCCCATCCGCTCCATTGTGTGGCCCCTGGTTCTGGACTCCCCCAACATCGGGAACATGTTTCCTGCCTCTAGCGTGTCCAAAGCCCTTAACAATCTCATATATGTTTCAATGAGATCCCCACTCATCCTTCTAAGCTCCACAGAGTGTACAAGCCCATCCGCTCCATTGTGTGGCCCCTGGTTCTGGACTCCCCCAACATCGGGAACATGTTTCCTGCCTCTAGCGTATGTGTCCAAACCCTTAACAATCTCATATATGTTTCAATGAGATCCCCTCTCATCCTTCTAAACTCCACAGAGTGTACAAGCCCATCCGCTCCATTGTGTGGCCCCTGGTTCTGGACTCCCCCAACATCGGGAACATGTTTCCTGCCTCTAGCGTGTCCAAACCCCTTAACAATCTCATATATGTTTCAATGAGATGCCCACTCATCCTTCTAAACTCCACAGAGTGTACAAGCCCAGCCGCTCCATTGTGTGGCCCCTGGTTCTGGACTCCCCCAACATCGGGAACATGTTTCCTGCCTCTAGCGTGTCCAAAGCCCTTAACAATCTCATATATGTTTCAATGAGATGCCCACTCATCCTTCTAAGCTCAACAGAGTGTACAAGCCCAGCCGCTCCATTGTGTGGGTACTTGGTTCTGGACTCCCCCAACATCGGGAACATGTTTCCTGCCTCTAGCAATGAGATCCCCACTCATCCTTCTAAGCTCCAGAGTGTACAAGCCCACAGCCGCTCCATTGTGTGGCCCCTGGTTCTGAGTCCCGCCATCCCGGGAATCCTAACTCTAGCGTATGTGTCCAAAGCCCTTAACAATCTCATATATGTTTCAATGAGATCCCCACTCATCCTTCTAAGCTCCAGAGTGTACAAGCCCATCCGCTCCATTGTGTGGCCCCTGGTTCTGGACTCCCCCAACATCGGGAACATGTTTCCTGCCTCTAGCGTGTCCAAAGCCCTTAACAATCTCATATATGTTTCAATGAGATGCCCACTCATCCTTCTAAGCTCCACAGAGTGTACAAGCCCATCCGCTCCATTGTGTGGCCCCTGGTTCTGGACTCCCCCAACATCGGGAACATGTTTCCTGCCTCTAGCGTATGTGTCCAAACCCCTTAACAATCTCATATATGTTTCAATGAGATGCCCACTCATCCTTCTAAACTCTGTACAAGCCCAGCTGACTCTCGTGCGAGGCGGATGTTTACGGGATAACGTGCCGATTGGAGGAGCTACACTCACCCTCCTCCCCCTCCCCCCCTCCCCCTCCCCCCCCCCCCCCCCCCCCCCCCCCCCCCCTCTACCATCATACAATTGAAGAAATCGACATGATTCTGGACAACGCCAGCGAGCGCCAACACGCCAATGGTCAAAATCGCGGCGCGATACATCTCCAGACGTCCGCTCGTTCCGACTGAGACTGGCGGTTGCTGAGCGCTCTTTATATACAAGGGCACAGTGAGTGTTCGATCCCAGCCACGCCCGCTCGCTCGCGCGCGTGGAATTTGCCCCTCCCCCCCCCACCGTGGCCTGCGCGGGCACTCTCTCCGGGAGCTCCGGATTCCGCCCACGCCCTGAAAATTTTGTTTAGTTCGGAGTTACTCCGAGCGATCCCCGCACACGCTTACGCCATCCTACACACACACGCTAGAAACATAGAAACATAGACAATAGGTGCAGGAGTAGAGGCCATTCGGCCCTTCGAGCCTGCAGAGAAACATAGACAATAGGTGCAGGAGAAGGCCATTCGGCCCTTCCATAGATAGACAATAGGTGCAGGAGTAGAGGCCATTCGGCCCTTCAAGCCTGCATAGAAACATAGACAATAGGTGCAGGAGTAGAGGCCATTCAGCCCTTCGAGCCTGCAGAGAAACATAGACAATAGGTGCAGGAGTAGAGGCCATTCGGCCCTTCGAGCCTGCAGAGAAACATAGACAATAGGTGCAGGAGTAGAGGCCATTCGGCCCTTCGAGCCTGCAGAGAAACATAGACAATAGGTGCAGGAGTAGAGGCCATTCAGCCCTTCGAGCCTGCACCATTCGCCATTCAATATGATCACGGCTGATCATCCAACTCAGTATCTCATCCCCCTCTACCATTCTTGCTATTGAGGGAGCCCAGCGTAGGTTCACCAGGTTAATTCCCGGGATGGCGGGACTGTCATATGCTGAGAGTATGTGGAGCGGCTGTGGGCTTGTACACTCTGTGGAGTTTAGAAGGATGAGAGGGCATCTCATTGAAACATAGATGAGATTGTTAAGGGTTTGGGCACACTAGAGGCAGGAAACATGTTCCCGATGTTGGGGGAGTCCAGAACCAGGGGCCACACACACACACACACACACACAGTTTAAGAATAAGGGGTCGGCCATTTAGGACTGAGATGAGGAAAAACTTTTCCACCCAGAGAGTTGTGAGTCTGTGGAATTCTCTGCCACAGAGGGCAGTGGAGGCCTATTCACTGGATGTTTTCAAGAGAGAGTTAGATTTAGCTCTTGGGGCTAACGGAATCAAGGGATATGGGGAGAAGGCAGGAACGGGGTAACTGATTGTGGATGATCAGCCGTGATCACATTGAATAGACAATAGACAATAGGTGCAGGAGTAGAGGCCATTTGGCCCTTCGAGCCAGCACCGCCATTCAATGCGATCATGGCTGATCATCCCCAATCAGTACCCCGTTCCTGCCTTCTCCCCATATCCCCCGACTCCGCTATCTTTAAGAGCCCTATCTAGCTCTCTCTTGAAAGCATCCAGAGAACCGGCCTCCACCGCCCTCTGTGAGGCAGAGAATTCCACAGACTCACAACTCTCTGTGAGAAAAAGTGTTTCCTCGTCTCCGTTCTAAATGGCCGACCCCTTATTCTTAAACCGTGTGTGTGGCCCCTGGTTCTGGACCCCCCCAACATCGGGAACATGTTTCCTGCCTCTAGCGTGTCCAAACCCTTAACAATCTCATATATGTTTCAATGAGATGCCCTCTCATCCTTCTAAACTCCACAGAGTGTACAAGCCCAGCCGCTCCACATTCTCTCAGCATAGGTCTTTATTCTCTGGAGCGCAGAAGGTTAAGGGGGGACCTGATAGGGGTCTTTAAAATGATGAGAGGGATAGACAGAGTTGATGTGGACAAGCTTTTCCCTTTGAGAATAGGGAAGATTCAAACAAGGGGACATGACTTCAGAATTAAGGGACAGAAGTTTAGGGGTAATATGAGGGGGAACTTCTTTACGCAGAGAGTGGTGGCTGTGTGGAATGAGCTCCCAGTGGAAGTGGTGGAGGCAGGTTCATTGGTATCATTTAAAAATAAATTGGATAGGCATATGGATGAGAAGGGAATGGAGGGTTATGGTATGAGTGCAGGCAGGTGGGACTAAGGGGAAAAAAAATTTTGTTCGGCACGGACTTGTAGGGCCGAGATGGCCTGTTTCCGTGCTGTAATTGTTATATGGTTATATGGTTATATGGTTATATGACAGTCCCGCCATCCTGGGAATTAATCTTGTGAACCTACGCTGGGCTCCCTCAATAGCAAGAATGTCCTTCCTCAAATTATACGGTCTCCCCCACCATTCAGGCATGGCAGATCTAACTCTTCCCCTCACCCAACCCCATTCTCCTGCCTTCTCCCCATAACCCCTGACGCTCGTATTAATCAAGAATCTATCCATCCAAGCCCAGCCGCTCCGCATTCTCTCAGCATATGACAGTCCCGCCATCCCGGGAATTAACCTGGTGAACCTAAGCCGCCCCTGGTTCTGGACTCCCCCAAACATCGGGAACATGTTTCCTGCCTCTAGCGTATGTGTCCAAACCCTTAACAATCTCATATATGTTTCAATGAGATACCCTCTCATCCTTCTAAACTCCACAGAGTGTACAAGCCCAGCCGCTCCATTGTGTGGCCCCTGGTTCTGGACTCCCCCAACATCGGGAACATGTTTCCTGCCTCTAGCGTATGTGTCCAAACCCTTAACAATCTCATATATGTTTCAATGAGACCCCCTCTCGTTCAACGGCGGTGCTGGCTGGAAGGGCCGAATGGCCTCTACTCCTGCACCGATTGTCTATGTTTCTAAAATGGGACAACGTTGAGCCATGTTCATGATCGTTTGGACCGGACTAGATGGGCCGAACGGCCTGTTTCTAACCTTAAGGAAACACGAGGCAGTGAATTGATAATGAGGCGTTTTATTGGTGTGGTGGTGGCTCCTGCCAACATCCAGGGGCCTTGTCTACAGGCCTCTCCTTTCCGGGACATCATCGCCCACCTCTTCCTTCCTCAAAGATAGCTCCTCCGAACGCAGCATGGGATTTTCAAGAAACAACGCTCCCTCACCTTCACCTCCCTCCTCCTGCAGCCATCTTGCCGGCAAGTGCCTTTCCCATAGTAGCACTGGTAGTAAATATCTGAAACACAGAGAGAGAGGCAGTCGCCATTTTGACCTCGGCCACCTTGAAACATAGAAACATAGACAATAGGTGCAGGAGTAGAGGCCATTCGGCCCTTCGAGCCTGCATAGAAACATAGACAATAGGTGCAGGAGTAGAGGCCATTCGGCCCTTCGAGCCTGCACCATTCGCCATTCAATGTGATCATGGCTGATCATCCAACCCAGTATCCAGTCTGAGGAAGGGTTTCGGACCGAAACGTCGCCAATTTCCTTCGCTCCATAGATGCTGCTGCACCCGCTGAGTTTCTCCAGTACCTTCAGTATCCCATCCCTGCCTTCTCTCCATACCCCCTGATCCCTTTAGCCACAAGCGCCACATCTAACTCCCTCTTGATATCGCCTATGATAGAAACATAGAAAATAGGTGCAGGAGTAGAGGCCATTCGGCCCTTCGAGCCTGCACTGCCACATTGCAACATCCTAGACTTTCATCTGGAGCGTACAACTACCCCCCACACACACACACACACACACACACACACACACACACACACACACACACACACACACACACACACACACACACACACACACACACACACACCACACACACACACACACACACACACACACACACACACACACACACACACACACACACACACACACACACACACACACACACACACACAACACAAACACACACACACACACACACACCTATACACACACACACACACACACACACACACACACACACACACACACACACCTACACACACACACACACACACCTACACACACACACACACACACCTATACACACACACCTACACACACACACACACCGGGACTTGAACACTGATACATCGGCGAGACCAAACGCAGACTGGGCGATCATTTCACTCAACAACGCTCAGACCCCCTGAACCTACCGGCCACTTCAACTCCCCCTCCCATTCCCACACTGACCTCTCTGTCCCGGGCCTCCTCCACCGTTAGAGTGAGGCTAAACGCAAATTGGAGGAGCAGCACCTCATATATCGCTTGGGCAACTTACACCCCAGCGGTGTGAACATTGACTACTCTAACTTCCGATAGGTCCGGCATTCCCTCCCTCTCTCTATCCCTCCCCCACCCAAGCCGCACCAGCTTCTCGTTCACACCCAGCACACGGCCAACAACGTCCAGTTCCTTTATCATTGCAACTCTTTCATTCATTGTTCCTTATCTCTCCACATCACCGTCTAAATCCCTCGTTTCCCTTCTCCCCGACCTAGAAACGTCGCCCATTCCTTCTCTGCAGAGACGCTGCCCGTCCCGCTGAGTTACTCCAGCGTTTTTGTCTCAACCCTCCCCCCCTTCGGAAGCGACAAGCGGAAAAGACCACCGACAATTGTAATCCCCATAGTTCAGTCCAAGACTCGGTTGCAGTTGTGCCATCACCAAGAGTCCGAGCAGCAGAACCAACGCTCGCACCATCGCTGGACCGGCGACTCCGCCCGAGGAAGTGAGGACAGGCGTTGCCGTGAGACTCTTTATACCGACCAGGAGTTACTGATCGCTGGCCCTGCCTCCGCCGGTTTCTCATTAACGAACGGCATAGACCGTTCGAGGAGATAATTGAACCGGTCTAGAAGTACACGGGTTGTTTCGGAGTAATAAAATGATATAATCATTAATACACAAGCATGCAGCACAGGATAAGGTCTATAATATAATATAATGGATTGTTGTATAAACATTATATACTTATATAAATATTATGTAACTAAAAATAAAAATTTTTTTAAGGAAAAGAAAACTTGATATAACTAGACTAAGTGGGACCCGTTGGGTCTCAGCTTCACACGGGAGGGCTGGTGTGCCACAACGCCATATTCCACCTCTGCACCAGTTCCAATATTGGTGGCCAGTGAGGGGGGGAGGGTCTTTCTGGAATGCTAGCGTGGTGTTGCGGGTCAAGTCACGTCAAGCACGGCGAGTGCAGGGCCAACAATCCATTTCAAGGCAAGTCAATCCATTTCAAGGGCAGGGCAGGCCAAACAACTCATGCCATTGACATTTCATTTCCAATTTCGCACTGCAGTTTCAAGCACAGGCAGGGCAGGCCAAACAACTCATGGCATTGTCATTTCATTTCCAATTTTGCACTGCAGTTTCAAGCAATGGCAGGGCAGGGCAGGCCAAACAATGCCCAATGCTCGCAGATGTCCAATCGGAATGGATCCATTTACATGTACGGCTACCGGCTGCCTTTCTTCCTTTGATTCATTGCAAAAGGATTTGAGTATAGGAGCAGAGAGGTTCTACTGCAGTTGTACAGGGTCTTGGTGAGACCACACCTGGAGTATTGCGTACAATTTTGGTCTCCAAATCTGAGGAAGGACATTATTGCCATAGAGGGAGTGCAGAGACGGTTCACCAGACTGATTCCTGGGATGTCAGGACTGTCTTATGAAGAAAGACTGGATAGACTTGGTTTATACTCTCTAGAATTTAGAAGATTGAGAGGGGATCTTATAGAAACTTACAAAATTCTTAAGGGGTTGGACAGGCTGGATGCAGGAAGATTGTTCCCGATGTTAGGGAAGTCCAGGACAAGGGGTCACAGCTTAAGGATAAAGGGGAAATCTTTTAAAACCGAGATGAGAAGAACTTTTTTCACACAGAGAGCGGTGAATCTCTGGAACTCTCTGCCACAGAGGGTAGTGGAGGCCAGTTTATTGGCTATATTTAAGAGGGAGTTAGATGTGGCCCTTGTGGCTAAGGGGATCAGGGGGTATGGAGAGAAGGCAGGTAGGGGATACTTAGATGGATGATCAGCCATGATCATATTGAATGGCGAATGGTGCAGGCTCGAAGGGCCGAATGGCCTCTACTCCTGCACCTAATTTCTATGTTTCTATGTTCTATTCCTTGCCACGCCGAATCCAGACGCACAATCGCCGAGATCTTTTCCATTTCGGTAGAGATTTCGCTTTTCTTTCTAAGTATCCGCTCCTCATTACATTTCGTCGTGTTTAAGTACACGTTTTTAATCAAATCCTTCTCTCCTCCCCCTCCCAATATTTCAAAAATAAACTGGCTCCTCACCCATAGAAGCAGCCATTTCGGTAGACATTTCACTTTTCATTCCAACTATCCACCCCCTCATCAGATTTTGTTATGTTTATGTCCACATTTTTCATTAAATCCTTCTCTCCCCCCCCCCCCCCACTCACTCATTCTGTCGCCTCCTGCTGGCCAGCGACCATAACGGCTGCTAGCGCCCGCATCTCGCCTCAAAGACGCCATTTAAAAACATAGAAACATAGAAATTAGGTGCAGGAGTAGGCCATTCGGCCCTTCGAGCCTGCACCATTCGCCATTCAATATGATCATGGCTGATCATCCAACTCAGTATCCCGTACCTGCCTTCTCTCCATACCCCCTGATCCCCTTAGCCACAAGGGCCACATCTAACTCCCTCTTAAATATAGCCAATGAACTGTGTGGCCTCGACTACCCTCTGCGGCAGAGAGTTCCAGAGATTCACCACTCTCTGTGTGAAAAAAGTTCTTCTCATCTCGGTTTTAAAGGATTTCCCCCTTATCCTTAAGCTGTGACCCCTTGTCCTGGACTTCCCCAACATCGGGAACAATCTTCCTGCATCTAGCCTGTCCAACCCCTTAAGAATTTTGTAAGTTTCTATAAGATCCCCTCTCAATCTCCTAAATTCTAGAGAGTATAAACCAAGTCTATCCAGTCTTTCTTCATAAGACAGTCCTGACATCCCAGGAATCAGTCTGGTGAACCTTCTCTGTACTCCCTCTATGGCAAGAATGTCCTTCCTCAGATTTGGAGACCAAAACTGTACGCAATACTCCAGGTGTGGTCTCACCAAGACCCTGTACAACTGCAGTAGAACCTCCCTGCTCCTATACTCAAATCCTTTTGCAATGAAAGCCAACATACCATTGGCTTTCTTTACTGCCTGCTGCACCTGCATGCCTACCTTCAATGACTGGTGTACCATGACACCCAGGTCTCGCTGCATCTCCCCCTTTCCCAATCGGAAAATCCCAATTAAAACCAGCCGCACTGCTGATTCATGAGCCGCTTGAGTTGGACGACCACGTCTCCCGTGGGGGCTACGGGTAGGGAACGGCTGCGTTGGGGGAGCAGACCCAGACCCAACGGGTCTGCCCTTGGTCTAGTATATTACTAAAACCCTCGTCTTGTTTGGACGTCTGTCTGTCTATCTGTGTGTGATCTCACGGAACTACGCCAAAACGGTACGCAATACCGCAAATATTTTTGCACCACCTCACACTCACACTTGACCTGTGGTTGTTTGTATCGTGTTTCGTTCAGATTTATGTTATAATTTCGCAAGTTATCAGAGTTTTAAGTTTACTAAAACCACCTTGACAATCACTTCCGCACTTCAGTGCTGACACTGGCAGCTATGAGGTTACAGTGGGATCTCACGGTCCTCTGCCCGACATTTGCAACAATGTTTCCATCATAGATCAATTAGCCGTGGTCCTGGCGGCCATATTATATTGATGAATATTATATTAGATAAAACAAAACAATAATTGGAATTGGAATGACAATGCCATGAGTTGTTTGGCCTGCCCTGCCTGTGCTTGAAACTGCAGTGCAAAATTGGAAATGAAATGGCAATGCCATGAGTTGTTTGGCCCGCCCTGCCCTGTGCTTGAAACTGCAGTGCAAAATTGGAAATGAAATGACAATGCCATGAGTTGTTTGGCCTGCCCTGCCCTTGAAATGGATTGACTTGCCTTGAAATAGATTGACTTGACTTGACTTGAAATGTATTGACTTGACTTGAAATGGATTGTTGGCCCGAAAAGACTTGACCCACAACACCATTCTAGCGCTCCAGAAAAGCCCCCCCCCCCCCCACTGGCCACCAATATTGGAATTGGTGCAGAGGTGGAATATTGCGTTGGGGGACCAGCCCTCCCGTGTGAAGCTGAGACCCAACGGGTCCCACTTAGTCTAGTTATATAAAAAATGTTTGTTTAAAAAAATATATATAATTATTTTTAGTTACATAATATTTATATAAGTATATAATGTTTATACAACGATCCATTATATTATATTATAGACCTTATCCTGTGCTGCATGCTTGTGTATTAATGATTATATCATTTTATTACTCCGAAACAACCCGTGTACTTCTAGACCGGTTCAATTATCTCCTCGAACGGTCTACGCCGTTCGTTAATGAGAAACCGGCGGAGGCAGGACCAGCGATCAGTAACTCCTGGTCGGTATAAAGAGTCTCGCGGCAACGCCTGTCCTCACTTCCCCGGGCGGATGACCCGGTCCAGCGATGGTGCGAGCGTTGGTTCTGCTGCTCGGACTCTTGGTGATGGCACAACTGCAACCGACCCTCACACTGGATATCGGGGATTATGACTGTCGGTGGTCTTTTCCGCCTGCCGCTTCCGTAGGGGGGGGAGGGTTGAGACAAAAACGCTGGAGTAACTCAGCGGGACGGGCAGCGTCTCCGGAGAGAAGGAATGGGCGACGCTTCTAGGTCGGGGAGAAGGGAAACGAGGGATTTAGACGGTGATGCGGAGAGATAAGGAACAATGAATGAAAGAGTTGCAATGATAAAGGAACTGGACGTTGTTGGCCGTGTGCTGGGTGTGAAGGAGAAGCTGGTGCGATTTGGGTGGGGGAGGGATAGAGAGAGGGAGGGAATGCCGGACCTATCGGAAGTTAGAGTAGTCAATGTTCACACCGCTGGGGTGTAAGTTGCCCAAGCGATATATGAGGTGCTGCTCCTCCAATTTGCGTTTAGCCTCACTCTGACGGTGGAGGAGGCCCGGGACAGAGAGGACAGTGTGGGAACGGGAGGGGGAGTTGAAGTGGCCGGTAGGTTCAGGGGGTCTGAGCGTTGTTGAGTGAAACGATCGCCCAGTCTGCGTTTGGTCTCGCCGATGTATCAGTGTTCAAGTTCGGGTGTGTGTGGGTGTGTGTGTGTAGATGTGTGTGTGTGTGTGTTTTGTGTGTGTGTGTGTGTGTGTGTGTGTGTGTGTGTGTGTGTGTGTGTGTGTGTGTGTGTGTGTGTGTGTGTGTGTGTGTGTGTGTGGGTGTGTGTGTGTGTGTGTGTGTGTGTGTGTGTGTGTGTGTGTGTGTGTGTGTGTGTGTGTGGGTGTCAGTGTGTGTGTGTGTGTGATTGAGGATGATCAGCCATGATCATATTGAATGGCGGTGCTGGCTTGAAGGGCTGAATGGCCTCTACTCCTCCACCTATTGTCTATTGTCTATTGACGCCTTAAACCTATCCATGTACCTGTCTAACTGTATCTTAAACGTTGGGATAGTCCCGGTCTCATCCGCCTTGGTCTCCTAATCTGAGGAAAGACATTCTTGCCATAGAGGGAGTACAGAGAAGGTTCACCAGACTGATTCCTGGGATGTCAGGACTTTCATATGAAGAAAGACTGGATAGACTCGGCTTGTACTCACTAGAATTTAGAAGATTGAGGGGGCATCTTATAGAAACTTACAAAATTCTTAAGGGGTTGGACAGGCTAGATGCAGGAAGATTGTTCCCGATGTTGGGGAAGTCCAGGACAAGGGGCCACACACACACAGTTTAAGGATAAGGGGGAAATCTTTTAGGACCGAGATGAGAAAAACTTTTTTTTTTCACACAGAGAGCGGTGAATCTGTGGAATTCTCTGCCACAGAAGGTAGTTGAGGCCACACAGTTCACTGGCTATATTTAAGAGGGAGTTAGATGTGGCCCTTGTGGCTAAAGGGATCAGGGGGTATGAAGGGAAGGCAGGGATGGGATACTGAAGGTACTGGAGAAACTCAGCGGGTGCAGCAGCATCTATGGAGCGAAGGAAATAGGGCAACGTTTCGGGCCGAAACCCTTCCTCAGACTGGATACTGGGTTGGATGATCAGCCATGATCACATTGAATGGCGAATGGTGCAGGCTCGAAGGGCCGAATGGCCTCTACTCCTGCACCTATCATCTACGTTTCTCTGTTTCTATCCCTCCAAACCTGTCCTATCAATGTACCCGTCTAACTGTTTCTTAAACATTGCCTCAACAATCGAATGGCGGTGCTGGCTCAAAGGGCCGAATGGCCTCTAGGTTTCTATGTTTCTATGTTTCTCTTCCTAGCAAGATGTAGTCTCTAAAACGTAAATCAGCCGTGATCACATTGAATGGCGAATGGTGCAGGCTCGAAGGGCTGAATGGCCTCTACTCCTGCACCTATTGTCTATGTTTCTATGCAGGCTCGAAGGGCTGAATGGCCTCTACTCCTGCACCTATTGTCTATGTGTCTATGCAGGCTCGAAGGGCTGAATGGCCTCTACTCCTGCACCTATTGTCTATGTGTCTATGCAGGCTCGAAGGGCTGAATGGCCTCTACTCCTGCACCTATTGTCTATGTGTCTATGCAGGCTCGAAGGGCTGAATGGCCTCTACTCCTGCACCTATTGTCTATGTTTCTATGCAGGCTCGAAGGGCTGAATGGCCTCTACTCCTGCACCTATTGTCTATGTTTTTATGTTTCAAGCTGGCCAAGGTTAAGATGGCGACTGCCTTTCTCTCTCTGTGTTTCAGACACCTACCACCAGTGTAACAATGGGAAAGGCACGTGTCGACAAGATGGCTGCAAGCGGAAGGAGGTGAAGATCAGGGAGCGTTGTTTTTTGGGAATCCCGTGCTGCACTAGGAAAAAGAAAACTTGAGGAAGGGAGAGACGGGCCTGTGGCCTTGCCAGACCCCCGGAAAGGATCGCCCCGTAGACAAGGCCCCTGGACGTTGGGGACAAGTCACCACCACCATCGTTAATCCACCAATCCTGCCAATAAAACGCCTCATTATCAACTCACTGCCTCGTGCTTCCTTGGGGTTAGAAACAGGCCCTTCGGTCCATCTAGTCCGGGCTAATCGACAATGAACTCCCCCTCAAAATGGGACAACAAAATGTTTAAGATACAGTTAGACAGGTACATGGATAGGTTTAAGGCATCAATAGACAATAGACAATAGACAATAGACAATAGGTGCAGGAGTAGAGGCCATTCAGCCCTTCGAGCCTGCATAGAGACATAGGCAATCAGTATCCCGTACCCCTTCTCCCCATATCCCCTGACTCCACCATCTTTAAGAGCCCTATCTAGCTCTCCTTTGAAAGCATCCAGAGAACCGGCCTCCACCACCCTCTGAGGCAGAGAATTCCACAGACTCACAACTCTCTCTGTGAGAAAAAGTGTTTCCTCGTCTCCGTTCTAAATAGCCGACCCCTTATTCTTAAACTGTGTGTGTGTGTGTGTGTGGCCCCTGGTTCTGGGCTCCCCCGACATCGGGAACATGTTTCCTGCCTCTAGTGTGTCCAATCCCTTAAGAATTTTACATATTTTTACATCATTTTATATGTTTCTATAAGATCCCCTCTCATCCTTCTAAATTTTACATAATTATATATGTTTCCATAAGATATCCTCTCATCCTTCTAAATTTTACATAATTTTATTTGTTTCTATAAGATATCCTCTCGTCCTAAATTTTACAAAATTGTATGTTTCTATAAGATCCCCTTGTCCTAAATTTTAAATAATTGTATAATTTCTATAAGATCCTCTCGTCCAAAATGTAACATAATTTTATTTGTTTCTATAAGATATCCTCTCGTCCTAAATGTAACAATTTTATACGTTGCTATAAGATCCCCTCTCATCCTTCTAAATTTTACATTATTTTATGTTTCTATAAGATCCTCTTGTCCTAAATGTAACATAATTTTATACGTTTCTATAAGATAACCTCTCGTCCTAAATGTAACATAATTTTATATGTTTCTATAAGATCCTCTCGTCCTAAATGTAACATTATTTTATACGTTGCTATAAGATCCCCTCTCATCCTTCTAAATTCCAGCGGATACAAGCCCAGTCGACCCATTCCCTCATCATACAGTGGCAGAGAATTCCGCAGATTCGCAACTCTCTGGGTGAAAAAGTTTCTCCTCATCTCGGGCCTAAAAAGCCTCAGGCTCCGAATGTTTCCACTGACCAAACCAATTGCTTTCCCCATGCTCCTGGGCAAGGCCGGACTGCATCGCGAGCAATACCACCACCAGCGTGAAGATCAGGGAGCTCTTCATGTCCGAGTCGCTCCTGGATCGGGGGTGGGACAGCCAGAGCGTTGAGACACATTTATATGGACCAGGGACTGGCCGTTACTAAGTGTGGGGCTGGTCTGGGCCAATATATAAAGCTGACGTGTGTCAAACGCAATGTGTTAGATCAACAGACACAGCTCTGTCCGTAGACTGAATTGGTGGAGGAGTAACTGAATAGTCTGTTGCGGTTACGGTCTGAATCAGTGGGCCATATAGCACGGAATAAGGCCCTTCGGCCCCAAATTGCCCATGCTTAGTTTAGTTGAGTATAGAAGTTGGGATGCAATGTTAAAATTGTACAAGGCATTGGTGAGGCCAATTCTGGAGTATGGTGTACAATATTGGTCGCCTAATTCCAGGTGTGGTCTCACTAGGGCCCTGTACAACTGCAGAAGGACCTCTTTGCTCCTACACTCAACTCCTCTTGTTATGAAGGCCAACAGGCCAAAACTGCACACAATACTCCAGGTGTGGTCTCACTAGGGCCCTGTACAACTGCAGAAGGACCTCTTTGCTCCTAGACTCAACTCCTCTTGTTATGAAGGCCAACAGGCCAAAACTGCACACAATACTCCAGGTGTGGTCTCACTAGGGCCCTGTACAACTAATTATTGGAAGGATGTCAACAAAATAGAGAGAGATTTACTAGAATGTTGCCTGGGTTTCAGCAACTAACTTACAGAGGAAGGTTGAACAAGTTAGGGCTTTATTCTCTGGAGCGCAGAAGGTTAAGGGGGGACTTGATAGAGGCTTTTAAAATGATGAGAGGGATAGACAGAGTTGACGTGGAAAAGCTTTTCCCACTGAGAGTAGGGAAGATTCAAACAAGAGGACATGTCTTGAGAATTAAGGGACAGAAGTTTAGGGGTAACATGAGGGGGAACTTCTTTACTCAGAGAGTGGTAGCTGTGTGGAATGAGCTTCCAGTGGAAGTGGTGGAGGCAGGTTCGTTTTTATCATTTAAAAATAAATTGGATAGTTATATGGACGGGAAGGGAATGGAGGGTTATGGCTGAGCGCAGGTATATGGGACTAGGGGAGATTATGTGTTCGGCACGGACTAGAAGGGTCGAGATGGCCTGTTTCCGTGCTGTAATGGTTATATGGTAGTTTAAGGTAGACAAAAATGCTGGAGAAACTCAGCGGGTGAGGCAGCATCTATGGAGCGAAGGAAATAGGCGACGTTTCGGGTCAAGACTGATGTGGGGGTGGGAAGAAGAAAGGAAGAGGCGGAAACAGTGGGGGAGCTGGGGAGGGGAGGGGAAGGAGGGAGAAAGCAGGGACTACCTGAAATTGGGGAAGTCAATGTTCATACCGCTGGGGTGTGGCGAAATGCAAGGTGCTGCTCCTCCAATTTGCGGTGGGACTCACTCTGGCCGTGGAGGAGGCCCAGGACAGGAAGGTCGGATTGGGAATGGGATTGGGAATGGGAGGGGGAGTTGAAGTGCTGGGCCACCCGGGAGATCAGGTTGGTTATTGCGAACTGTTCGTTAATGCGAACTTAGTTTACTTTACAGTTCAGTTTATTGTCCCGTGTAACGAGGTACAGTGAAAAGCTATTGTTGCGTGCTAACCAGCCAGCGGAAAGACAACACATGATTACAATCGAGCCGTCCACAGTGTACAGATACATGATACATTATTATCTAAATGGTGGCTGATTGGGAAAGGGGGAGATGCAGCGAGACCTGGGTGTCATGGTACACCAGTCATTGAAGGTAGGCATGCAGGTGCAGCAGGCAGTAAAGAAAGCGAATGGTATGTTAGCATTCATTGCAAAAGGATTTGAGTATAGGAGCAGAGAGGTTCTACTGCAGTTGTACAGGGTCTTGGTGAGACCACACCTGGAGTATTGCGTACAGTTTTGGTCTCCAAATCTGAGGAAGGACATTATTGCCATAGAGGGAGTGCAGAGACGGTTCACCAGACTGATTCCTGGGATGTCAGGACTGTCTTATGAAGAAAGACTGGATAGACTTGGTTTATACTCTCTAGAATTTAGAAGATTGAGAGGGGATCTTATAGAAACTTACAAAATTCTTAAGGGGTTGGACAGGCTAGATGCAGGAAGATTGCTCCCGATGTTGGGGAAGTCCAGGACAAGGGGTCACAGCTTAAGGATAAGGGGGAAATCCTTTAAAACCGAGATGAGAAGAACTTTTTTCACACACAGAGTGGTGAATCTCTGGAACTCTCTGCCGCAGAGGGTAGTTGAGGCCACACAGTTCATTGGCTATATTTAAGAGGGAGTTAGATGTGGCCCTTGTGGCTAAAGGGATCAGGGGGTATGGAGAGAAGGCAGGTACGGGATACTGAGTTGGATGATCAGCCATGATCATATTGAATGGCGAATGGTGCAGGCTCGAAGGGCCGAATGGCCTCTACTCCTGCACCTAATTTCTATGTTTCTATGTTTCTATGGTATGGACATTGACTTCTCCAATTTCAGGTAGTCCCTGCTTTCTCCCTCCTTCCCCTACCCTCCCCAGCTCCCCCACTGTCTCCGCCTCTTCCTTTCTTCTTCCCGACCCCCACATCAGTCCGAAGAAGGGTCTCGACCCGAAACATCACCTATTTCCTTCGCTCTGTAGATGCTGCCTCACCCGCTGAGTTTCTCCAGCATTTTTGACTACCTTAAAGGCCCAATGTTTCTATGTTTCTATGTACAGATACATGATAAGTGGTGTTGCAGTGCTCATGTTTTAGCTGTCAAACAGAGGCATCTTTTTAGGTTTAGCTTGGGGTAGGAGGGAGGAGGGAAGCTAGTCTCCCAGGAGGGTGAAACAAGTTTATAGCCTATCCGACCATCCCAGTGTCTAACTTGTACGATAAAACAAAAAAGACTTAATTACATTTTCCCTTGCAACCGCAGGAAATGCTACACTTGCCGCTTTACCCCCCCTCCCCCCCCCTCGACTCCCCCCAATCCGCGGAAGACCCAAGCAGTCGTTCCAGGTGAGGCAGAGGTTCACCTGCACCTCATCTACTGCATCCGCTGCTCTAGGTGTCAGCTGCTCTACAGCGGCGAGACCTAGCGCAGACGCGGCGATCGTTTCGCCCAACACGTCCGCTCGGTCCGCAATAACCAACCCAGCTACATAGAAACATAGAAAATAGGTGCAGGAGTAGAGGCCATTCGGCCCTTCGAGCCTGCACCATTCGCCATTCAATATGATCATGGCTGATCATCCACGGAGCGAAGGAAATAGGTGATGTTTCGGGTCGAGACCCTTCTTCGGACTGATGTGGGGGTCGGGAAGAAGAAAGGAAGAGGCGGAGACAGTGGGGGAGCTGGGGAGGGGAGGGGAAGGAGGGAGAAAGCAGGGACTACCTGAAATTGGAGAAGTCAATGTCCATACCATAGAAACATAGAAACATAGAAATTAGGTGCAGGAGTAGAGGCCATTCGGCCCTTCGAGCCTGCACCATTCGCCATTCAATATGATCATGGCTGATCATCCAACTCAGTATCCCGTCCCTGCCTTCTCTCCATACCCCCTGATCCCCTTAGCCACAAGGGCCACATCTAACTCCCTCTTAAATATAGCCAATGAACTGTGTGGCCTCGACTACCCTCTGCGGCAGAGAGTTCCACAGATTCACCACTCTCTGTGTGAAAAAAGTTCTTTCTCATCTCGGTTTTAAAGGATTTCCCCCTTATCCTTAAGCTGTGACCCCTTGTCCTGGACTTCCCCAACATCGGGAACAATCTTCCTGCATCTAGCCTGTCCAACCCCTTAAGAATTTTGTAAATTTCTATAAGATCCCCTCTCAATCTCCTAAATTCTAGAGAGTATAAACCAAGTCTATCCAGTCTTTCTTCATAAGACAGTCCTGACATCCCAGGAATCAGTCTGGTGAACCTTCTCTGCACTCCCTCTATGGCAAGAATGTCTTTCCTCAGATTAGGAGACCAAAACTGTGCGCAATACTCCAGGTGTGGTCTCACCAAGACCCTGTACAACTGCAGTAGAACCTCCCTGCTCCTATACTCAAATCCTCTATGGCAAGAATGTCTTTCCTCAGATTAGGAGACCAAAACTGTATGCAATACTCCAGGTGTGGTCTCACCAAGACCCTGTACAACTGCAGTAGAACCTCCCTGCTCCTATACTCAAATCCTCTATGGCAAGAATGTCTTTCCTCAGATTAGGAGACCAAAACTGTATGCAATACTCCAGGTGTGGTCTCACCAAGACCCTGTACAACTGCAGTAGAACCTCCCTGCTCCTATACTCAAATCCTCTATGGCAAGAATGTCTTTCCTCAGATTAGGAGACCAAAACTGTATGCAATACTCCAGGTGTGGTCTCACCAAGACCCTGTACAACTGCAGTAGAACCTCCCTGCTCCTAGACTCAAATCCTCTATGGCAAGAATTCTAGAGAGTATAAACCAAGTCTATCCAGTCTTTCTTCATAAGACAGTCCTGACATCCCAGGAATCAGTCTGGTGAACCTTCTCTGCACTCCCTCTATGGCAATAATGTCCTTCCTCAGATTAGGAGACCAAAACTGTACGCAATACTCCAGGTGTGGTCTCACCAAGACCCTGTACAACTGCAGTAGAACCTCCCTGCTCCTATACTCAAATCCTCTATGGCAAGAATTCTAGAGAGTATAAACCAAGTCTATCCAGTCTTTCTTCGTAAGACAGTCCTGACATCCCAGGAATCAGTCTGGTGAACCTTCTCTGCACTCCCTCTATGGCAATAATGTCCTTCCTCAGATTTGGAGACCAAAACTGTACGCAATACTCCAGGTGTGGTCTCACCAAGACCCTGTACAACTGCAGTAGAACCTCCCTGCTCCTATACTCAAATCCTCTATGGCAAGAATTCTAGATTAGGAGTTTTGTAAGTTTCTATAAGATCCCCTCTCAATCTCCTAAATTCTAGAGAGTATAAACCAAGTCTATCCAGTCTTTCTTCGTAAGACAGTCCTGACATCCCAGGAATCAGTCTGGTGAACCTTCTCTGCACTCCCTCTATGGCAAGAATGTCCTTCCTCAGATTTGGAGACCAAAACTGACATCCCAGGAGTTGGAGGACCACGTCTCCCGTGGGGGCTACGGGTAGGGAACGGCTGCGTTGGATTAGTCACAATTAAAACCGTGACGCGTTGTTGGTCAGGCCGGTATCGATGTATTTCGGTCTCCGATCGACAGAAGGCCATTGGCAATGGAACAGCCTGCCAGGTAGGCCGCAATCTAAGTTCCCTCCTCTCCGCGCCCCTTGCTTCCCTGATTTTAATTTCCAGATCAACTTCGAGTTCAAGTTACATTTATTTTCGCCTGTACAGCGAGATTTGAGTTACCGTACAGCCATACGAACGAAAAGGAAACAATACACGATAGAATTTAACGTGAACTCCTCCCCCCCACGCGCGCGCGCGCGCACACGCCGCGGATTCAACGTTTCCCACTGCGAGGGAAAGGCGATAAGATTCGGCCATCTTCCTCGTTGTTCACCCGTTGTCGGGGCCTTTCATCTCCTCCGTGGTTGCCGCTACGGGCGTCCCGATGTCCGGGCCCTCTCACTGCGATCCAACCTGGCCGATTAAGGCTCCACGGAACGCAACACCGGAACATAAAGATGCAGCGCCCAGGCATGTAATTCTCCTTCTGGACGCAACCGTTAAAACGACACTTCCCGTTCTCCACGGAACATCCCAGAATCGAATCTGAAACGGAAAGACATGAATAGAAACTTGGAGAAAAAAAAAACTAGGCCATTCGGCCCCTTCGAGCCAGCGCCGCCTCTCGAAACGATCACGGCTGATCATCCACAATCAGTAGCCCCGTTCCTGCTTTCTCCCCCATGTCTGAAGAAGGGTTTCGGCCCGAAACGTTGCCTATTTCCTTCGCTCCATAGATGCTGCTGCACCCGCTGAGTTTCTCCAGCTTTTTTGTCTCCCTTCTTCCCCACATCCCTTGATTCCGTTAGTCCCAAACAGCTAAATCTAACTGTTTAAGAAGGAACTGTGCAGATGCTGGAAAATCGAAGGTAGACAAAAAAGCCGGAGAAACTCAGCGGGTGCAGCAGCATCTATGGAGCGAAGGAAATAGGCGACGTTTCGGGCCGAAACTGTGAAGGAAATAGGCAACGTTTCGGGCCGAAACCCTTCTTCAGATTAAATCTAACTCCTTCTTGAAACCATCCAGTGAATCGGCCTCCACTGCCTTCTGTGGCAGAGAATTCCACAGATTCACAACTCTCAGGGTGAAAAAGTTTTTCCTCATCTCAGTCCCTTTATTCTTAAACTGTGTGTGTGTGGCCCCTGGTTCTGGACTCCCCCAACATTTTTCCTGCCTCTAGCGTGTCCAATCCCTTAAGAATTTTGCATGTTTCTATAAGAAGGGGGAATGGAGAGAAGGCAGGTACAGGATACTGAGTTGGATGATCAGCCATGATCATATTGAATGGCGAATGGTGCAGGCTCGAAGGGCCGAATGGCCTCTACTCCTGCACCTATTTTCTATGTCTATGTTTCTAATCTTATATGTTACAATAAGATACCCTCTCATCCTTCTAAACTCCACAGAGTGTACAAGCCCACAGCCGCTCCATTCTCTCAGCATATGACAGTCCCGCCATCCCGGGAATTAACCTGGTGAACCTACGCTGGGCTCCCTCAATAGCAAGAATGTCCTTCCTCAAATTAGGGGACCAAAACTGCACACAATACTCCAGGTGTGGTCTCACTAGGGCCCTGTACAACTGCAGAAGGACCTCTTTGCTCCTAGACTAGACTCGTCTTGTTATGAAGACCAACAGGCCAAAACTGCACACAATACTCCAGGTGTGGTCTCACTAGGGCCCTGTACAACTGCAGAAGGACCTCTTTACAAAATTACAAAATGTTATATGTTTCTATAAGATCCCCTCTCATCCTTCTAAATTTTACAAAATGTTATATGTTTCTATAAGATTCCCACTCATCCTTCTAAATTTTACAAAATTTTATATGTTTCTATAAGATATCCTCTCATCCTTCTAAATGTTACATAATTTTATACGTTTCTATAAGATATCCTCTCATCCTTCTAAATGTTACATAATTTTATATGTTTCTATAAGATATCCTCTCATCCTTCTAAATGTTACATAATTTTATACGTTTCTATAAGATATCCTCTCATCCTTCTAAATGTTACATAATTTTATACGTTTCTATAAGATATCCTCTCATCCTTCTAAATGTTACATAATTGTATATGTTTCTATAAGATCCCCTCTCATCCTTCTAAATGTTACATAATTTTATATGTTTCTATAAGATCCCCTCTCATCCTTCTAAATTCCAGCGGATACAAGCCCAGTCGACCCATTCCCTCATCATACGGTGGCAGAGAATTCCGCAGATTCGCAACTCTCTGGGTGAAAAAGTTTCTCCTCATCTCGGGCCTAAAAGGCTTCGGGCTCCGAATGTTTCAACTGACCAAACCAATTGCTTTCCCCATGCTCCTGGGCAAGGCCGGACTGCATCGCGAGCAGTGCCACCACCAGCGTGAAGATCAGGGCAGCTCTTCATGTCCGAGTCGCTCCTGGATCGGGGTGGGACAGCCAGAGTGTTGAGACGCTTTTATATGGAGCAGGGACTGGCCGTCACTAAGTGTGGGGCTGGTCTGGGCCAATATTTAAAGCTGACGTGTGTCAAACGCAATGCGTCAGATCAACAGACACAGCTCTGTCCGTAGACTGGATTGGTGGAGGATTAACTAAATAGTCTGTTGTGGTTACAATGCACAACGTGTGGGCTGAATCATATAGCACAGAATAAGGCCGTTCGGCCCCAAATCATCAAGTATGCAGATGATACAACGGTGATTGGCCTCATCAGCGACCTGACATTTATCTATATTAAACTGCATCTGCCACGCATCTGCCCACTCACTCGACCTGTCCAGGTCACCCTGCAACCTCCTAACATCCTCTTCACACAGCTCACACTGCCACCCAGCTTTGTGTCATCCGCAAACTTGCTAGTGTTGCTCCTAAATCATTCCAAATCATTAATATATATGGTAAACAGTTGTGGCCCCAACACCACTCCACTCGCCACTGCCTGCCATTCTGAAAAGGTCCCGTTCACTCCTACTCTTTGCTTCGTGTCTGCCAACCAATTTTCTATCCACGTCAACACCCAACCCCCAATACCATGTGCTCTAAATTTAGTCACCAGTCTCCCGAGCGGGACCTTACCAAAGGCTTTCTGAAAGTCTAGATACACTACATACATGCTGACTTAGAAACATAGAAACATAGAAATTAGGTGCAGGAGTAGAGGCCATTCGGCCCTTCGAGCCTGTACCGTTCGCCATTCAATATGATCATGGCTGATCATCCAACTCAGTATCCCATCCCTGCCTTCTCTCCATACCCCCTGATCCCCTTAGCCACAAGGGCCACATCTAACTCCCTCTTAAATATAGCCAATGAACTGTGGCCTCAACTACCCTCTGTGGCAGAGAGTTCCAGAGATTCACCACTCTCTGTGTGAAAAAAGTTCTTCTCATCTCGGTTTTAAAGGATTTCCCCCTTATCCTTAAGCTGTGACCCCTTGTCCTGGACTTCCCCAACATCGGGAACAATCTTCCTGCATCTAGCCTGTCCAACCCCTTAAGGATTTTGTAAGTTTCTATAAGATCCCCTCTCAATCTCCTAATTTCTAGAGAGTATAAACCAAGTCTATCCAGTTTTCTTCATAAGACAGTCCTGACATCCCAGGAATCAGTCTGGTGAACCTTCTCTATACTCCCTCTATGGCAAGAATGTCTTTCCTCAGATTTGGAGACCAAAACTGTACGCAATACTCCAGGTGTGGTCTCACCAAGACCCTGTACAACTGCAGTAGAACCTCCCTGCTCCTATACTCAAATCCTTTTGCAATGAAAGCTAACATCTCCAAGAAGACCAAGGAGGTCATTGTAGACTTCAGGAAGTCCAGAGGCGGCACGCACACCCCCATCCACATTAACGGGAACGTGTTTCCAGCTTCAGGTTCCTGGGAGTCAACATCTCCGATGACCTCTCTTGGACCCACAATACCTCAACTCTGGTCAAGAAGGCCCACCAGCTTCCTGAGGAGACTGAAGAAGGTCCACCTGTCTCCTCAGATCCTGGTGAACTTCTACCGCTGCACCATCGAGAGCATCCTTACCAACTGCATCACAGTATGGTATGGCAACTGACCGGAAGGCATTGCAGAGGGTGGTGAAAACTGCCCAACGCATCACCGGTTCCTCGCTCCCCTCCATTGAGTCTGTCCAAAGCAAGCGCTGTCTGCGGAGGGCGCTCAGCATCGCCAAGGACTGCTCTCACCCCAACCATGGACTGTTTACCCTCCTACCATCCGGGAGGCGCTACAGGTCTCTGCACAATGAATAAAGTTGAATCTGAATCTGAAATCGCCCAAGAGGCCACGTTTAAGAGAGTCCCCCATCAGCTGAAGAAGGGTCTCGACCCGAAACATCACCCATCCTTCTCTCCAGAGATGCTGCCTGTCCCGCTGAGTTACTCCAGCTTTTTGTGTCTATCTTCACATTACACATGGTTGGCTCATGTTCAGTTTAGTTTAGTTTAGTTTAGAAACATAGAAACATAGATGCAGGAGGAGGCCATTCGGCCCTTCGAGCCAGCACCGCCATTCATTGCGATCATGGCTGATCGTCCCCAATCAATAACCCGTGCCTGCCTTCTCCCCATATCCCCTGACTCCACTAGCCCCTAGAGCTCTATCTAACTCTCTCTTAAATCCATCCAGTGACTTGGCCTCCACTGCCCTCTGTGGCAGGGAATTCCACAAATTCACAACTCTCTGGGTGAAAAGGTTTTTTCTCACCTCAGTCTTAAATGGCCTCCCCTTTATTCTAAGAGTGTGTGTGGCCTCTGGTTCTGGACTCGCCCAACATTGGGAACATTTTTCCTGCATCTAGCTTGTCCAGCCTTATATAATTTTATCTGTTTCTATAAGAACCCCCCCCTCATCCTTCTAAACTCCAGTGAATACAAGCCTAGTCTTTTCAATCTTTCCTCATATGACAGTCCCGCCATCCCAGGGATCAATCTGGTGAACCTACGCTGCACTGCCTCAATCACAAGGATGTCCTGCCTCAAATTCGGAGACTAAAACTGTACACAATACTCCAGATGTGGTTTCACCAGAGCCCTGTATAACTGCAGAAGAACCTCTGTACTCCTATACTGAAATCCTCTTGTTATGAAGGCCAACATACCATTAGCTTTCTTCACTGCCTGCTGTATCTGTAAGCCAACTTTCAGTGACTGGTGTACAAGGACACCCAGATCTCGCTGCACCTCCCCCTTACCTAACTTAACCCCATTGAGATAATAATCTGCCCCCTTGTTTTTGCCACCAAAGTGGATAACCTCACATTTATCTATATTATACTGCATCTGCAAGAGTATTGCGTACAGTTTTGGTCTCCTAATCTGAGGAAAGACATTCTTGCCATAGAGGGAGTACAGAGAAGGTTCACCAGACTGATTCCTGGGATGTCAGGACTTTCATATGAAGAAAGACTGGATAGACTCGGCTTGTACTTGCTAGAATTTAGAAGATTGAGGGGGGGATCTTATAGAAACTTACAAAATTCTTAAGGGGTTGGACAGGCTAGATGCAGGAAGATTGTTCCCGATGTTGGGGAAGTCCAGAACAAGGGGCCACACACACAGTTTAAGGATAAGGGGGAAATCTTTTAGGACCGAGATGAGGAAAACATTTTTTTTTCACACACACAGAGAGTGGTGAATCTGTGGAATTTTCTGCCACAGAAGGTAGTTGAGGCCACACAGTTCATTGGCTATATTTAAGAGGGAGTTAGATGTGGCCCTTGTGGCTAAAGGGATCAGGGGGTATGGAGAGAAGGCAGGGATGGGATACTGAGTTGGATGTGGATGATCAGCCATGATCATATTGAATGGTTTCTATGTTTCAGCCATGATCATATTGAATGGCGGTGCAGGCTCGAAGGGCCGAATGGCCTCTACTCCTGCATCTATTGTCTATGTTTCTATGTTTCAGCCATGATCATATTGAATGGCGGTGCAGGCTCGAAGGGCCGAATGGCCTCTACTCCTGCACCTATTGTCTATGTTTTTATGTTTCTATGTTTCAGCGCTGTGTTTCTCAATCAGGGGCTTTAAAAAAACGGCGTGGAATTTTAACCAGCCTTGGTTCTTGGTCCTCCAAAATATTCCAAATGGAATTTAAACTGTGGAGGTGGTAGAGGGAGGGCTTAAGCCAGAAAGGGTTATTAGGAAGAAAGAGCTACTTTAAATGTAGTTGCATCTGGTTGGGTAACTATAGTCGGGTGGAGATTATTCCATGCTTTAATTGTGTGTGCGGGGGAAGAACAAATTGCTGTACACATCTGTCTTTGTAGCTGGGATCACAAATTGGATCGAATGCCCTCGTCTGCTCCTAATTGGTTTGGATTTGGTGTAGGTCTTGTAGTCTATGTCGAGCTGACTATTTAACATTTTGTAAAAACGTTAAGGTCAAACGGTGAGCTTCACGTGTGTGTGTGTGTGTGTGTGTGTGTGTGTGTGTGTGTGTGTGTGTGTGTGTGTGTGTGTGTGTGTGTGTGTGTGGGTGTGTGTGTGTGTGTGTGTGTGTGTGTGTGTGTGTGTGTGTGTGTGTGTGTGTGTGTGTGTGTGTGTGTGTGTGTGTGTGTGTGTGTGTGTGTGTGCGTGTGTGCGTGTGTGTGTGTGTACGTGTGTGTGTGTTTAGATGTGTATATGTGTGTGCGTGTGTGTGTGCGTGCGTGTGTGTGTGTGTGTGTGTGTGTGTGTGTGTGTGTGTGTGTGTGTGTGTGTGTGTGTGTGCGTGCGTGTGTGTGTGTGTGTGTGTGTGTGTTGTGTGTGTGTGTGTGTGTGTGTGTGTGTGTGTGTGTGTGTGTGTGTGTGTGTGTGTGTGTGTGTGTGTGTGTGTGTGTGTGTGTGTGTGTAGTATGTTTGACTCTCTTGGGAGAGTAGTTTCCCCCTCTCCCCCCCTCTCATAGAAACATAGAAATTAGGTGCAGGAGTAGAGGCCATTCGGCCCTTCGAGCCTGCACCATTCGCCATTCAATATGATCATGGCTGATCATCCAACTCAGTATCCCGTACCTGCCTTCTCTCCATACCCCCTGATCCCTTTAGCCCCAAGGGCCACATCTAACTCCCTCTTAAATATCGCCAATGAACTGTGGCCTCAACTACCCTCTGTGGCAGAGAGTCCCCTCTCCCCCCCCCACACCCCCTCCCCTAGAGACTAGTTTGCCCTCCCCTTCCCCCCCCCCCCCCAAACCCCTCCCCAAACAAATCCCGAAATGACGCCTGAGTTATACACTGGGATGTGACGATCAGCTTTAGTCTTGTTCGACCCTCTTGGGAGACTAGCTTGCACCGCCCGTACACCCCACCCCTACTCCCCTCCTTCCCCCCTCTCTCCCCCCCCCCATCCCTCCCCCTGCCCCCCCCCCCCCCCCCCCCCCCCCTCCCCCCCAGCGTAATCGAAATGCCTCCCCTCGTTGACAGCTCCAACGCCTAAAAAACCAGCGCACACCCACGTACACGACACGAAACTACCGCTAAGCGCGGCCACTTATACATGAGACGGCAAGAGGCGCTGGTCAGGCAGGTTTGCTGTGAGACCTTTTATTTAAGTAGCCGGTGGACAGAGGGCCATTGGCAATCGGACTGCCCAAGGGGGAGGCCGGAATGTACGGGCGCTCCTCCCCGCGCTGCGACGGTCTCTCACGGGTTTGCCAGGTCGTCGTTTAGCGGCAAGCAACACTTGAACATCAAGAAACAGAGGCCAGCCTTGAACTCCTCAGTCTCCTTGCATTTGGTTAACCGACACACGCCATCGATCTTATAACACCCGATCAGCGGATCTGAAACGGAGAGACATCAAATAGAAACATGGGAGAAAAATAAATGGGCCATTCGGCCCTTCGAGCCAGCACCGCCATTCACTGTGATCATCCACTATCAGTAACCCATTTCCTGCCTTCGCCCTCGATTCCGTTAGCCCCAAGAGCTAAATCTAACTCTCTCTTGAAAACATCCAGTGAACCGGCCTCCACTGCCTTCTGTGGCAGAGAATCCCACAGATTCACAACTCTCTGGGTGGAAAAGTTTTTCCTCATCTCAGTCCCCTTATTCTTAAACTATGTGTGTGTGTGGCCCCTGGTTCTGGACTCCCCCAACATCGGGGAACATTCTTCCTGCATCTAGCCTGTCCAACCCCTTAAGAATTTTGCATGTTTCTATAAGATCCCCTCTCATCCTTCTAAATTTTACATAATTTTATTAGTTTCTATAAGATCCCCGCTCATCCTTCTAAATTTGACATAATTTTATTAGTTTCTATAAGATCCCCTCTCATCCTTCTAAATTTTACAAAATTTTATATGTTTCTATAAGATATCCTCTCATCCTTCTAAATGTTACATAATTGTATATGTTTCTATAAGATTCCCTCTCATCCTAAATTTTACAAAATTTTATATGTTTCTATAAGATCTCCTCTCATCCTTCTAAATTTTACAAAATGTTATATTTTTCTATAAGATATCCTCTCATCCTTCTAAATGTTACATAATTGTATATGTTTCTATAAGATCCCCTCTCATCCTTCTAAATGTTACATAATTTTATACGTTTCTATAAGATCCCCTCTCATCCTTCTAAATTTTACACAATTTTATATGTTTCTATAAGATCCCCTCTCATCCTTCTAAATTTTACAAAATTTTATATGTTTCTATAAGATCCCCTCTCATCCTTCTAAATTTTACAAAATTTTATGTTTCTATAAGATCCCCTCTCATCCTTCTAAATTTTACATAATTTTATTAGTTTCTATAAGATTCCCTCTCATCCTTCTAAATTTTACAAAATTTTATATGTTTCTATAAGATCCCCTCTCATCCTTCTAAATTTTACAAAATTGTATATGTTTCTATAAGATCTCCTCTCATCCTTCTAAATGTTACATAATTTTATACGTTTCTATAAGATCCCCTCTCATCCTTCTAAATGTTACATAATTTTGCATGTTTCTATAAGATCCCCTCTCATCCTTCTAAATGTTACATAATTTGATACGTTTCTATAAGATTCCCGCTCATCCTTCTAAATGTTACATAATTTTATATGTTTCTATAAGATACCCTCTCATCCTTCTAAATGTTACAAAATTTTATAAGTTTCTATAAGATCCCCTCTCATCCTTCTAAATGTTACATAATTTTGCATGTTTCTATAAGATCCCCTCTCATCCTTCTAAATTTTACATAATTTTATATGTTTCTATAAGATTCCCTCTCATCTTCTAAATGTTACATAATTTTATATGTTTCTATAAGATCCCCTCTCATCCTTCTAAATGTTACATAATTTTATATGTTTCTATAAGATCCCCTCTCATCCTTCTAAATTCCAGCGAATTCCAAGCCCATCCCCTCATCGTACGGTGGCAGAGAATTCCGCAGATTCGCAACTCTCTGGGTGAAAAAGCTTCTCCTCGTCTCGGTCCTAAAAAGCCAACGTCTCCGAATGTTTCCACTGACCCAACCAGCTGCCTCTCTCGTCATGGTGGGCAAGGACGGAGTTCATCGCGAGCAGTACCACCACCAGCGTGAAGATCAGGCAGCTCTTCATGTCCGAGTCCCTCCTAGATCGGAGATAGACAGCCAGCGCGTTGAGAACCTTTTATATGGACCAGGGACTGGCCGTCACTAAGTGGGTGGCTGCTCTGGGCCAATATATAAAGCTGACGTGTGTCAAAATAACAGGCGTCAGATCAACAGATCCGTAGACTGAATTGGTGGAGGAGTAACGGAATAGTCTGTTGCGGTTACAATGCACAACGTGCGGGCTGAATCAGTGGACCGTATAGCACGGAATCAGGCCCTTCGGCCCCAAAACGCCCAAGAGGCCACATCTAAGCAAGTTTCTGAAGAACCGAGGGAGCGCTGCTCTGGCAGCAGCCGTGTCAGCAGCGCTAAGATTTTTCAACCTTTTTTAAAAAAAAAATATTTTTATTAGCAGTACAGTAAATCACATTAATACATCGCATATATCTTATTACATTATGTTGTACCACTTCATTTTTTGAGCTTTAAAAGAGAAAGAAATAAAAGAAGTAAGGAAAGTAAGCAAGAATGGTGCAGGTGCAGGAAAGTGTTGGGAGAAAAGAACCCCTTAGGGAAGGAATTAGAGAAGGAAGTAAAGAAAATAATTAAGAGCCTAGAAAGAAAAGAAAAAAAAGGAAAATCAGTCGCTCTATTGTAACACAAAACTCCGCAAAAAAAGGATATACCAACCATGTTTTTATTAAAAATGTATTATATACCCCCCATTACCCAGTCCTGGTAGCCTTTATATTTTAACTTATTGTTGCACCTTAGCTTGTAATAGTTCCATAAATGCAGACCACGTCTTTTGGAAGTGATCTGCTTTACCTGCTAGGAGGAGTCTCATCTCTTCCAAGTTTCGAACATGTTTGAAATCCACATTTTTGTTGTTGGTATTGGAGCATTTTTCCAAAATTTAAGTATAAGCTTTTTTCCCATTATTAGCCCGGAATTAAATAAATTCTTCTGAAACACGTTTAGTTCAGGGTTACCTTCCGATATTCCGAAGATAATCCATTCTGGTTTTGGTACCAGTTTTATTTTGATCAATTTTGAAAAAATATCAAATATTTCATACCAGAGTTTTTGGATTTTTGTACAAAAAACAAAAGAGTGCGCTATGGTAGCTTCTTGGCACAGACATTTATCACAGATTGGTGAAACATTAGGGAAGATTTTATTTAATTTAGTTTTTGAATAATATAATCTATGTAATGTTTTAAATTGGATGAGCGTATGTCGTACATTGATCGAACATTTATGCACCTGTAGTAAATGATTATCCCGTTTCGAACATGTTTGAAATCCACATTTTTGTTGTTGGTATTGTAGCATTTTTCCAAAATTTAAGTATAAGCTTTTTTCCGCTAATTATTAGCCCATAATTAAGTAAGTTCTTTTGAAACATATTTAACTCAGGGTTACCTTCCGATATTCCAAAAATGATCCATTCTACTCTGGATAGAAGTTTTGTTTTAAATAATTTTGTAAAGATTTCAAATATTTCGTTCCAGAATTTTTGAATTTTTGTACAGGAAACAAAAGAGTGCGCTATGTTAGCGTCTTGTACCTGACATTTATCACAAATGGGTGAGACATTGGGGAAGAGTTTATTTATTTTAGTTTTTGAATAATATAGTCTGTGTAATGTTTTATATTGGATTTTTTAGTATGTTTTAAAGTATGTATAGAAACATAGAAACATAGAAATTAGGTGCAGGAGTAGAGGCCATTCGGCCCTTTGAGCCTGCACCGCCATTCAATATGATCATGGCTGATCATCCAACTCAGTATCCCGTACCTGCCTTCTCTCCATACCCTCTGATCCCCTTGGCCACAAGGGCCACATCTAACTCCCTCTTAAATATAGCCAATGAACTGGCCTCGACTACCCTCTGTGGCAGAGAGTTCCAGAGATTCACCACTCTCTGTGTGAAAAAAGTTCTTCTCATCTCGGTTCTAAAGGATTTCCCCCTTATCCTTAAGCTGTGACCCCTTGTCCTGGACTTCCCCAACATCGGGAACAATCTTCCTGCATCTAGCCTGTCCAACCTCTTAAGAATTTTGTAAGTTTCTATAAGATCCCCTCTCAATCTCCTAAATTCTAGAGAGTATAAACCAAGTCTATCCAGTCTTTCTTCATAAGACAGTCCTGACATCCCAGGAATCAGTCTGGTGAACCTTCTCTGCACTCCCTCTATGGCAATAATGTCCTTCCTCAGATTTGGAGACCAAAACTGCACGCAATACTCCAGGTGTGGTCTCACCAAGACCCTGTACAACTGCAGTAGAATCTCCCTGCTCCTATACTCAAATCCTCTTGCTATGAAAGCCAACATACCATTCGCTTTCTTTACTGCCTGCTGCACCTGCATGCCTACCTTCAACGACTGGTGTACCATGACACCCAGGTCTCGCTGCATCTCCCCCTTTCCCAATCGGCCACCATTTAGATAATAATCTGCTTTCCCGTTTTTGCCACCAAAATGGATAACCTCACATTTATCCACATTATACTGCATCTGCCAAACATTTGCCCACTCACCCAGCCTATCCAAGTCACCTTGCAGTCTCCTAGCATCCTCCTCACACCTAACACTGCCCCCCAGCTTAGTGTTATCCGCAAACTTGGAGATGTTGCCTTCAATTCCCTCATCCAGATCATTAATATATATTGTAAATATATGTTCCTTCGTGTGTTTTGTGTGGGGGGGTTAAGGGGGAAACCGCTTCGATCGCCTCCTCCGTGGAGAGGCGACTTTTATCCATGTCGCCTCCCCCGTGGCCTAACATCAAGGCTCGGCGCGGCCTTTCCCGGAGCTTCAGCGGCAGGCGCAGCGTGGACTCTCGGCGTGGAGCGGGTGAGCACTCGCTGGGGCTCGCTGGAGGGAGCGCTCCGTTTCGCTGGCCCGGGGCAGCGGGCAGCCTGAAGTCGCGGCCTGAAGCCGCGCGCGGTCTGCAGAGTTCCAGCTGGCGCGGCGTCTACAGCCCGGGATCCCTCGTGCGGGACCCGGGGGAAGAAGAAGCCATCACTGCCGGCCCGCGGCCAACTTCTACCGTGGGGCCGGCATGGACTTACCAACATCCCTGGACGGGAGCTTCGACCGCCGGCCCTGCGGTCTACGGTGCTTCTGGCTGCGGCGGGGACTTTAAATCTCGATCGCCGACCTGCGGCCTACACCATCTTAAAGCCGCGGTCTCCGGTGAGGAAGAGCCGACCCTGGACTGACTCTGGACTCTGGTCCGGTCCACTGGCGGGGGGAATGGAGGAGGACTGGCCAAATTTTGTGCGTTCCACCACAGTGATGAATGCTGTGGTGGATGTTTGTGTTACGGTTTTATTGTGGTTGTGTGTTCTTTATTATTGTATCGCTGCTGACAACCCAAATTCCCACCGACCCTGGTTGTGTGGCAATAATTTATATTATATATAAGAAGGGTCTCGACCCGAAACGTCACCCGTTCCTTCTAACCAGAGATGCTGCCCGTCTCCGCTGAGTTACTAGAGCAAGTCCAGAGGCGGCACGCACACACCTCCATCCACATTAACGGGACGGAGGTGGAACGTGTTTCTAGCTTCAGGTTCCTGGGGGTCAACATCTCCGATGACCTCTCTTGGACCCACAATACCTCAACTCTGGTCAAGAAGGCTCACCAGCGTCTCTTCTTCCTGAGGAGACTGAAGAAGGTCCATCTGTCTCCTCAGATCCTGGTGAACTTCTACCGCTGCAACATCGAGAGCATCCTTACCAACTGCATCACAGTATGGTATGGCAACTGCTCTGTCTCCGACCGGAAGGCATTGCAGAGGGTGGTGAAAATTGCCCAACGCATCACCGGTTCCTCGCTCCCCTCCATTGAGTCTTGTCCAAAGCAAGCGCTGTCTGCGGAGGCCGCTCAGCATCGCCAAGGACTGCTCTCACCCCAACCATGGACTGTTTACCCTCCTACCATCCGGGAGGCGCTACAGGTCTCTGCACAATGAATAAAGTTGAATCTGAATCTGAAATCGCCCAAGAGGCCACGTTTAAGAGAGTCCCCCATGAGCTGAAGAAGGGTCTCGACCCGAAACATCACCCGTCCTCTCTCCAGAGATGCTGCCTGTCCCGCTGAGTTACTCCAGCTTTTTGTGTCTATCTTCACATTACACATGGTTGGCTCATGTTCAGTTTAGTTTAGTTTAGTTTAGAAACATAGAAACATAGACAATAGGTGCAGGAGGAGGCCATTCGGCCCCAACCATGGACTGTTTACCCTCCTACCATCCGGGAGGCGCTACAGGTCTCTCCGTTGCCGAACCAGCAGGTCGAGGAACAGCTTCTTCCCGGCGGCTGTCACTCTACTCAACAACGTACCTCGGTGACTGCCAATCACCACCCCCCCCCCCCCCCCCGGACACTTATTATTATTTATTCAAATCATTTGCTATGTCGCTCTTCCAGGGAGATGCTAAATGCATTTCGTTGTCTCTGCACTGTACACCGACAATGACAATTAAAATTGAATCTGAATCTGAATCTGAATCGGATTTTGTGTCTATCTTCACATTGTACTTCGGAGTCACGTGAGTGACTACATGAAGACCCCGCCAGCACGCATGCGTGGCTTATCGTCGAACGCAGTGCAACAGCGACGGGCGGGGGAAGAGCTCTCCCGTGCCAAAGTTTAAAAAATGGATATATACGTTTCAAAATGGAAACATTTGTTACTGCCAAACAATTAGTTTCCAAAGGACACTTCATGGCATGCATCGATTTAAAAGGTGCATACTATTTGGTACCCATTCACAAGGAACATTGTCAATACCTAAAATTTAACTGAATGGGGCAACTATGGCAGTACAAAGCATTGCCTAATGATGTTAACATCAGCCCCCAGACTATTTACCAAGATATTGAAACCAGCCTTGACAATACTAACAAAACAAAAACATATTGTCATGGCATATCTTGATGATATTTTGATAACCCTGGAATTAGCTAAATCAGCGGTTTCAGCTACCAAACAGTTGTTTGAAACACTGGGGTTTATCATCCATCCAGATAAATCTAAATGGACATCATCCGCAACTATGGATTATCTGGGATTCATTATTAACTCTGCCCTGTTATGCACTGGGATCGGCTATAATCTTGTTCGACCCTCTTGGGAGACTAGTTTGCCCCATCCCCCCCACCCCATCTCTCCTCCTTACCCCCTCTCACACACACACACACACACCCTCTCCCCCCCCTCTCCCCTCTTTAACAGCTCCGATGCCTAAAAACTCAGCGCACACACACGCAAACATCACAAAGCCACCGCTAAGCGCGGCCACTTATAAATGAGACGGCAAGTCAGGCAGGTGTTGTTATGAGACTTTTTATTTAGGTAGCCGGTGGACAGAGGGTCATTGGCAATGGGACAGTCTACGGGGGAGGCCGGAATGTACGGGCGCTCCTCCCCGCGCTGCGACGGTCTCTCACGGGTTTTCCGGCGCTGATCCGTCGTCTGGTTCTGCGTTTGTCGGAACGCAACACTTGAACATCAAGAAGCAGAGGCCAGCCTTGAACTCCTCGTCCTCCTTGCATCCCCACAGCCGACACTCGCCATCGGCCTTGTAGCACCCAAAGATCTTACCTGAAACGGAAAGACATCAAAATAGAAACTGTCTGAAGAAGGGTCTCGACCCGAGAGGCGTCACTCATTCCTGCCCTCCAGAGACACTGCCCTTCGAGCCAGCACCATTCGCCATTCAATGTGATCATGGCTGATCATCCCCAATCAGTACCCCGTTCCTGCCTTCTCCCCTGACTCTCTCTCGCTATCTTTAAGAGCCTCTCTCTTGAAAGAATTCTCTCCAGAGAACCGGCCTCCACCGCCCTCTGTGAGGCAGAGAATTCCACAGACTCACCACCTCGTCTACGTTCTAAATGGCTTACTCCTTATTCTTAAACTGTGTGTGTGTGTGTGCTTTCTACCCATATCATAGAAACATAGAAAATAGGTGCAGGAGTAGAGGCCATTCGGCCCTTCGATCCAGCACCACCATTCAATGTGATCATGGCTGATCATCCACAATCAGTACCCCGTTCCTGCCTTCATATCCCTTGATTCCGTTAGCCCCAAGAGCTAAATCTAACTCTCTCTTGAAAACATCCAGTGAACCGGCCTCCACTGCCCTCTGTGGCAGAGAATCCCACAGATTTCACAACTCTCTGGGTGGAAAAGTTTTTCCTCATCTCAGTCCCCTCATTCTTAAACTGTGTGTGTGTGTGGCCCCTGGTTCTGGACTCCCCCAACATCGGGGAACAATCTTCCTGCATCGAGCCTGTCCAACCCCTTAAGAATTTTGCATGTTTCTATAAGATGCCCTCTCATCCTTCTAAATTTTACACAATTTTATATGTTTCTATAAGATCCCCACTCATCCTTCTAAATTTTACAAAATTTTATATGTTTCTATAAGATTCCCACATCCTTCTAAATGTTACATAATTTTATACGTTTCTATAAGATCCCCTCTCATCCTTCTAAATTCCAGCGAATACAAGCACATTCCCTCATCGTACGGTGGCAGAGAATTCCGCAGATCCGCAACTCTCTGGGTGAAAAAGCTTCCCCTCGTCTCGGTCCTAAAAAGCCAACGTCTCCGAATGTTTCCACTGACCAAACCAGCTGCTTTTCCCTTCATGGTGGGCAAGGACGGAGTTCATCGCGAGCAGTGCCACCACCAGCGTGAAGATCAGGCAGCTCTTCATGTCCGAGTCGCTCCTGGATCGGAGATAGACAGCCAGCGCGTTGAGAACCTTTTATACGGAGCAGGGACTGGCCGTCACTAAGTGTGTGGCTGGTCTGGGCCAATATATAAAGCTGACGTGTGTCAAAATAACAGGCGTCAGATCAACAGACACAGCTCTGTCCGTAGACTGAATTGGTGGAGGAGTAACGGAATAGTCTGTTGCGGTTACAATGCACAGTGTGGTGGCTGAATTAGTGGACCGTATAGCACGGAATCAGGCCCTTCGGTCCAAATCGCCCAAGAGGCCACATCTAAGCTAGTCCCATGAGCTGAAGAAGGGTCTCGACCCGAAACGTCACACTTCTCTCGCTGCACGTCCCGCTGAGTTACTCCAGCTTTTTACATAGAAACATAGACAATAGGTGCAGGAGTAGAGGCCATTTGGCCCTTCGAGCCTGCACCATTCGCCATTCAATATGATCATCCAACTCCGTATCCCATCCCTGCCTTCTCTCCATACCCCCTGATCCCTTTAGCCACAAGGGCCACATCTAACTCTCTCTTGAATAGAAACATAGAAACATAGAAATTAGGTGCAGGAGTAGAGGCCATTCGGCCCTTCGAGCCTGCACCATTCGCCATTCGATATGATCATGGCTGATCATCCAACTCAGTATCCCATCCCTGCCTTTTCTCCATACCCCCTGATCCCTTTAGCCACAAGGGCCACATCTAACTCCCTCTTAAATAGAAACATAGAAACATAGAAATTAGGTGCAGGAGTAGAGGCCATTCGGCCCTTCGAGCCTGCACCATTCGCCATTCAATATGATCATCCAACTCAGTATCCCATCCCAGCCTTCTCTCCATACCCCCTGATCCCTTTAGCCACAAGGGCCACATCTAACTCTCTCTTAAATAGAAACATAGAAACATAGAAATTAGGTGCAGGAGTAGAGGCCATTCGGCCCTTCGAGCCTGCACCACCATTCAATATGATCATCCAACTCAGTATCCCATCCCTGCCTTCTCTCCATACCCCCTGATCCCTTTAGCCACAAGGGCCACATCTAACTCTCTCTTAAATAGAAACATAGAAACATAGAAATTAGGTGCAGGAGTAGAGGCCATTCAGCCCTTCGAGCCTGCACCACCATTCAATATGATCATCCAACTCAGTATCCCATCCCTGCCTTCTCTCCATACCCCCTGATCCCTTTAGCCACAAGGGCCACATCTAACTCCCTCTTAAATAGAAACATAGAAACATAGAAATTAGGTGCAGGAGTAGAGGCCATTCGGCCCTTCGAGCCTGCACCACCATTCAATATGATCATGGCCGATCATCCAACTCAGTATCCCATCCCTGCCTTCTCTCCATACCCCCTGATCCCTTTAGCCACAAGGGCCACATCTAACTCCCTCTTAAATATAGCCAATGAATTGTGTGGCCTCAACTACCTTCTGTGGCAGAGAATTCCACAGATTCACCACTCTCTGTGTGTGAAAAAAAATGTTTTTCTCATCTCGGTCCTAAAAAACCTCCCTCTTATCCTTAAACTGTGTGTGTGGCCCCTTGTTCTGGAACAAGGAACAAGGGGTCCTGTTTTGTGACTTTCTTCACACTATTCGAAGTTTAGATTAGTTTAGTTAGACAATAGGTGCAGGAGTAGAGGCCATTCGGCCCTTCGAGCCTGCACCATTCGCCATTCAATGTGATCATGGCTGATCATCCCCAATCAGTACCCCGTTCCTGCCTTCTCCCCATATCCCCTGACTCCGCTATCTTTAAGAGCCCTATCTAGCTCTCTCTTGAAAGCATCCAGAGAACCGGCCTCCACCGCCCTCTTTTAGGACCGAGATGAGAAAAACATTTTTTTTCACACACACAGAGAGTGGTGAATCTGTGGAATTCTCTGCCACAGAAGGTAGTTGAGGCCACACAGTTCATTGGCTATATTTAAGAGGGAGTTAGATGTGGCCCTTGTGGCTAAAGGGATCAGGGGGTATGGAGAGAAGGCAGGTACGGGATACTGAGTTGGATGATCAGCCGTGATCATATTGAATGGCGAATGGTGCAGGCTCGAAGGGCCGAATGGCCTCTACTCCTGCACCTATTGTCTATGTTTCTATGTTTCTATGCTCCATAGATGCTGCCTCAGTTTCTCCAGCAAGAATAAGGGGTAAGCCATTTAGAATGGAGACGAGGAAAAACTTTTTCTCACACAGAAAGTTGTGAGTCTGTGGAATTCTCTGCCTCAGAGGGCGGTGGAGGCCGGTTCTCTGGATGCTTTCAAGAGAGAGCTAGATAGGGCTCTTAAAGATAGCGGAGTCAGGGGAGAAGGCAGGAACGGGGTACTGATTGTGGATGATCAGCCATGATCACATTGAATGGCGGTGCTGGCTCGAAGGGCCGAATGGCCTCTACTCCTTCACCTATTGTCTATTGTCTATTGTCTATTGAATGGCGGTGCTGGCTCAAAGGGCCAAATGGCCTATTTTGTTACCCCAAGTCTATTTCACCATTTATTTCCCATATTTCCAGCACATATATTAATTTTTTAAGTGTGTTTTTCAAAACCCTGATGTACATCACCACCTGCTGGTGGGAAGAATGGCTTGCGATGGAATTTTCAATTGTCTAGTTTGGAGATACAGCGGGGAAACAGGCCCTTTGGCCCATCGGGTTCGTGCTAGCCCGACCAGCGATCCCCGCACACACTAACACTATCCTACACCCACACACACACACACACACACACTAGGGACAATTTTAACATTTTATTCCAAGCCCAATTGACCTACAAAACCGCACGTCTTTGGAGTGTGGGAGGAAACCGAAGATCTCGGAGAAAAACCACGGGGAGGGCGTGCCAACTCCGTATAGACAGCGCCCGTGGTCGGGATCGAACCCGGGTCTCCGGCGCCGTGAGGTAACAGCTCTACCGCTGCGCCAACGTGCCGAATCGAGTGTTAATCATAACATCATGAGTGATGGGTGAGTGAGCAAATGTTTGGCAGATGCAGTATAATGTGGATAAATGTGAGGTTATCCATTTTGGTGGCAAAGACGGGAAAGCAGACTATTATCTAAATGGTGGGCGATTGGGAAAGGGGGAGATGCAGCGAGACCTGGGTGTCATGGTACACCAGTCATTGAAGGTAGGCATGCAGGTGCAGCAGGCAGTAAAGAAAGCGAATGGTATGTTAGCTTTCATTGCAAAAGGATTTGAGTATAGGAGCAGGGAGGTTCTACTGCAGTTGTATAGGGTCTTGGTGAGACCACACCTGGAGTATTGCATACAGTTTTGGTCTCCAAATCTGAGGAAGGACATTCTTGCCATAGAGGGAGTGCAGAGAAGGTTCACCAGACTGATTCCTGGGATGTCAGGACTGTCTTATGAAGAAAGACTGGTATGGTATGTTAGCTTTCATTGCAAAAGGATTTGAGTATAGGAGCAGGGAGGTTCTACTGCAGTTGTACAGGGTCTTGGTGAGACCACACCTGGAGTATTGCGTACAGTTTTGGTCTCCAAATCTGAGGAAGGACATTATTGCCATAGAGGGAGTGCAGAGAAGGTTCACCAGACTGATTCCTGGGATGTCAGGACTGTCTTATGAAGAAAGACTGGATAGACTCGGCTTGTACTCGCTAGAATTTAGGAGATTGAGAGGGTGATCTTATAGAAACTTACAAAATTCTTAAGGGGTTGGACAGGCTAGATGCAGGAAGATTGCTCCCGATGTTGGGGAAGTCCAGAACAAGGGGTCACAGTTTGAGGATAGAGGGGAAATCCTTTAGGACGGAGATGAGAAAAACATTTTTTTTTCCCACACACAGAGAGTGGTGAATCTCTAGAACTCTCTGCCACAGAAGGTAGTCGAGGCCACAGTTCATTGGCTATATTTAAGAGGGAGTTAGATGTGGCCCTTGTGGCTAAGGGGATCAGGGGGGTATGGAGAGAAGGCAGGGATGGGATACTGAGTTGGATGATCAGCCATGATCATATTGAATGGCGGTGCAGGCTCGAAGGGCCGAATGGCCTCTACTCCTGCACCTAATTTCTATGTTTCTATGTTTCTATGATCCAGGCAGCATTTGGTCAGGCCTATCGAGGGTTAATATATTGGCTGTGCAACGAGACTCCTAAACCTGTTTCAGTCTGGGTTAGATCTGGATTGAGGAAGAACTTCATCGGATTCAGCCAGAACAGGAGTGTTCGATGCCGACCACAGGTGCCTGTCTCTACGTAGTTTGCACGTATCCCCTGACTCCGCTATCTCTAAGAGCCCTATCTAGCTCTCTCTTGAAGGTATCCAGAGAACCGGCCTCCACCGCCCTCTGAGGCAGAGAATTCCACAGACTCACAACTCTCTGGGTGAAAAAGTGTTTCCTCGTCTCCGTTCTAAATGGCTGACCCCTTATTCTTAAACTGCGTGTGTGTGTGTGTGTGGCCCCTGGTTCTGGACTCCCCCAACATCGGGAACATGTTTCCTGCCTCTAGCGTGTCCAAGCCCTTAACAATCTTATATGTTTCAATAAGATTCCCTCTCATCCTTCTAAACTCCACAGAGTGTACAAGCCCACAGCCGCTCCATTCTCTCAGCATATGACAGTCCCGCCATCCCGGGAATTAACCTGGTGAACCTACGCTGGGCTCCCTCAATAGCAAGAATGTCCTTCCTCAAATTAGGGGACCAAAACTGTACACAATACTCCAGGTGTGGTCTCACTAGGGCCCTGTACAACTGCAGAAGGACCTCTTTGCTCCTATACTTGACTCCTCTTGTTATGAAAGCCAACAGGCCAAAACTGCACACAATACTCCAGGTGTGGTCTCACCAGGGCCCTGTACAACTGCAGAAGGACCTCTTTGCTCCTATACTCGACTCCTCTTGTTATGAATGGCCAACAGGCCAAAACTGCACACAATACTCCAGGTGTGGTCTCACTAGGGCCCTGTACAACTGCAGAAGGACCTCTTTGCTCCTAGACTCAAACTGCAC